>NC_091286.1:74620107-74920107 GCF_032444005.1 Ranitomeya imitator | reverse complement strand
GAGTGTTCTCACTTGGGCAGCATCCAGGGTTGCCAACCGTTCAGAAGTTTCGGGGCACTTTTTTGTCTTGCAAATTTTAGGCATCCGTGATTTTTTTTTTTTGAGGCTAAAGAAACGTATACAAATTATTTTGACTGTAATTATCATCGTTTTATAGTTCCCAGTGAATATCTTCATATCAGAATTATGGGTGCAGTAGACCTGTATAACTTATAATCCTAATTATTATGGTTTTCCAATGTGTCCGTAAAAAATACGGTCTGCCCATGATTTTTGTTAAGCTGTCCAGAAAAACTTAAGTGACATTTGTGACGTGTATGGCTTGAGATTATCTGTCTATTCAGTGGTGTGCTTATTAAGGTCCCCACGCACAGTAGAACAATGTTGGCTAAACCTGCCCATATCATCAGGTTCGGCCAACATTCCTATGTGTATGGGGGAACTGGTCAACTGATGGTCGGGAGAGATGTTGATCACGCTTGTCTGATTTCAGAGTGCTGATTGCATTGTTTTTCCTAAAATAATTCGCTGGCTGACGTATCAGTTGACTGCTTTCTCATAAAAAAACACAGGACCGCTCAGCCGAACGATCACTCCTGTGTGTGGGAGTGTCTGCTGAGATAGCGAACAGGCGAACCATCGACAGAAGCATCATTCAGGGGACAGCCGTCTAATGTGTGTGGCCAGCCTTAGGGTAGTTGGAAAGCTAATGTTATATCATGTCAGGAGAGCAATCGAGAGGTTCAGCCAGCTCCCACCTTCTATTACAGAATATATTAATAGAAGGAACATCATTATGAGTTTAGAAAAATCTGTATATTTGAAGATGCACCTTGCTTCCCATCAAGTCCATTTCCAAGTTACCCCTTTGATGTTTAGCAGGTCTAACCCGTTTATTTTCAGGTTGATTTTTTTTTCCCCTGGATTACCAGTTGAGCCAAATTACTAGTTATATCTTTTTAAGTTATTGTAATGATGCATCCACCACAATGTTACTCAGTATATTTTGTGATATTTTGTATAGTTACTGTACTGGAATAATGTGGCCCTGATTCAACATTGCCTTTGACCCGGATTTCTTTTTAGTTTTGAGAGTTTTGTGGCCTTTTTTATGCGTTCATTTCATTATTCTATTTCGTCCTTTTTTTTTTAAGTCTATTATATTTGTGCTCATCTTTAGTTTTTTTTCCGTTTTGTGGGTGGCGTTTAGTAATTATTGATTTTTTTTGCCTGATTCATCAATTGCAACTTTTAAAATAGTTGCAAAGTTTGGTGCAACTTTATTCGAGGGTACACCTGGTGTATTTTTGAGTATGTCACCACTTTGATCCAAATTTTTTTTTTTTACTTACAGCGCCAACGTATAACTTTTGGCACCAAAAAGGAAGAAAGCCCATTTTTGTACAAAACCTACAACTAGTTCTACAAGATAAAAAGACAAAGTGACTTAAACCTTCCCACAAATGACTGTTTAAACTAAATCTTGCTGTTGAGGGTTTCACGGTGTGGCCAATCATTTACACCTTCCCACCGGCTTGCTGTCCCTCAATCTCCACTCTACACCCTCTTCTTTGAATTACAGTTCTAGCTTCATAGAGCCAGAGAAGTTTGAAATAGATGGAAAACAAGCAGATGGAAAGGTCTATATAAATGATTGGCCCCATCATGGTGCACCCAGCGCCTGTGCTTCAACAGTCATTCTGTACCGACAGAGTTCCCTTTTAATATTTAATAATCGATTGTTCATGATAATTGTGTAATGTGAATGGTTTGATTGAGTGCCTAAAAAATGTGTCTAGAAACGCTCGTTCATCGTGCATGAAATAGTTTGTGAGCAAAAAAAATTCTCGTTCAACTTTCAAAAATGTAATATAAATGGAGTTTTAAGGAGCGCTATGGCTATAGAGCACACTGCAATAGATAAGTCGTAAACAAACCTTTTATTAAACAACTACGTGTTTTGGCAGAGGACTGCTACCTTCCTCAGGTAATTTACAATACTAAGACAGGTGAATAACAGTATTCCGATCTTGCTAAGCAGCAGTTAAAAGAAGCATTTAAAGGGGCACTGAAACAGCACTGCAGTATAGTGATTGGGAGAAAGGGTAGAAAAATAAGGTAATGAAATATGTTACAAAAATCATAACTTTGCAATGCTTTGTAATACAAAAATGTATTACTCTTTAAGAGTAGGCTGATACTGGCTCGCAGACTGGTTTAGATTACTTTTTATCTCATTTTATGTACAATGGTGATAAACTCAGCAGTCATCTCATTATTATTAAAGAGGAGTTTTTAAGTTGGCCATACAAATTATTAGATGGCTGTCATCCACCATACTTTAGCTGATCGCTCGGCTAACAGACATCTCACCCAACTCTCATATAGACGAGAACGCTCGCTCGGCCGAGCCCTCTTATG
Source organism: Ranitomeya imitator (assembly GCF_032444005.1). NCBI lineage: Eukaryota > Metazoa > Chordata > Amphibia > Anura > Dendrobatidae > Ranitomeya > Ranitomeya imitator. The sequence goes on along the minus strand of NC_091286.1, from coordinate 74,917,686 downwards.
TTCTTTAACCCCTTCATGACCTTGGGATTTTTTGTTTTTCCGTGTTCGTTTTTCGCTCCCCTCCTTCCCAGAGCCATAACTTTTTTATTTTTCCGTTAATGTGGCCATGTGAGGGCTTATTTTTTGCGGGACGAGTTGTACTTTTGAACGACATCATTGGTTTTAGCATGTCGTGTACTAGAAAATGGGAAAAAAATTCCAAGTGCGGTGAAATTGCAAAAAAAGTGCAGTCCCACCCTTGTTTTTTGTTTGGCTTTTTTGCAAGGTTCACTAAATGCTAAAAATGACCTGACATTATGATTCTCCGGGTCAGTACGAGTTCATAGACACCAAACATGACTTGGTTATTTTTTACCTAAGTGGTGAAAAAAATTTCCAAACTTTGCTAAAAAAAAAAAAAAATTGCGCCATATTCCGATGCCCGTAGCGTCTCCATTTTTCATGATCTAGGGTCGTTTGAGGGCTTATTTTTTTGCGTGCCGAGATGATGTTTTTAATGATAGCATTTCGGTGCAGATACGTTCTTTTGATCGCCCGTTATTGCATTTTAATGCAATGTCGCGGCGACCAAAAAAAAAGGAATTCTGGCATTTCGAATTTTTTTTCCTGCTACGCTGTTTAGCGATCAGGTTAATGCTTTTTTTTAGTTGATAGATCGGGCGATTCTGAGCGCGGCGATACCAAATATGCATAGATTTTATATATTTTTTTTTATTGATTTATTTTGATTGGGGCGAAAGGGGGGTGATTTAAACGTTTATATTTTTTTTATTTTTTAACATTTTTTTCAACTTTTTTTTTTTTTACCTTTGCCATGCTTCAATAGCCTCCATGGGAGGCTAGAAGCAGGCACAACCCGATCGCCTCTGCTACATAGCAGCGATCTGCTGATCGCTGCTATGTAGCAGAAATGGAGGTGTGCTGTGAGCGCCGACCACAGGGTGGCGCTCACAGCCACCGGTGATCAGTAACCATAGAGGTCTCTAGGACCTCTATGGTTACCATCCTGACGCATCGCCGACCCCCGATCATGTGACGGGGGTCGGCGATGACGTCATTTCCGGCCGCCCGGCCGGATGCGGTATTTAAATGCCGCTGTCTGCGTTTGACAGCGGCATTTAACTAGTTAATAGGTGCGGGCAGATCGCGATTCTTCCCGCACCTATTGCGGGCACATGTCAGCTGTTCAAAACAGCTGACATGTCCCGGCTTTGATGCGGGCTCACCGCGGAGCCCTGCATCAAAGCAGGGGATCTGACCTCGGACGTACTATCCCGTCCGAGGTCAGATAGGGGTTAAGAGAAAGCTGCCGATTGACACATTGGCTTATCTAAGAGAGGACAATGGCAGACCGAATATTCATGATCGACATCTCTCTCAACCATCAGTCAGCCAGCACCTCCATACTCATTAGACCATCGCCCTAACCTGTCGATATGAGTGGTTACAGTCAGCACTTGTCTTATGTGTATGGGGGCTTTACAGTAAAATACAGATAATGCAGGACTATTGGCAATGTGTCAAACATCAATTCCTCCTCCCCTTCACTGCTCAGTGTCCAAGGCACATGTCACAGGGCATGTTAGAGATGGGATTTCTATTCCTACTCAGGCTTCCTCTGTCTTAGGTACCCAAGCTATGAGGAATAATCAGACAGGCACACACTGTTGTCTATCCAATTAGTCTATTTGTTTAACAAATGCGTTGTTTTCTGTGTTTTCCGACTTAGTTTTCTTATATCTAGGGTCTTTTTGCTGCTGCGGGAAAAAAAATCTTTTTAAATCTTCAGCTTAGCGAGTGTGACCTGAGTGTAAGTGTGAACGGCGGTAAGTGTGACTTGTGATTCAGTGACTTTTGGTTCAGAGAGTTTTCAAGGGAGGAATTACTGAATTGCTGTCTGTATTTTATTAATACTTTGTATTTATTTTTATTTAACTTTTCTGTCTGGTGCAATCCCCATTAGGAAATGTGCTCCACCATTGCTAATGCCATCCAGTGCACATCTTGCCACTTGTATGCAGTCCTTGAGCAGCCGGTCGAGGGTGCATACTGCTGTTGCTAGATGTGAGCACGTTGTGCATTTGGAAGCCCAGATACTGGATCTAAATATGCAACTGGCAACACTGAGATCCATTGACAATATGGAAAGGAGTCTTCTGCTCACTGAGCAGATGCTCAATGGGATAGATGAGGGGGGGGGATGGTAGGATGGAGCTGCAGGACAGTGGAGCAGCAAGCTGGGTGACAGAAGGCGGGGTAGAGGGAAGAGTTCCAGGGAGGCTAGTCCTGATCTGGCACACCCCAATAAGTATGCTAAGTTGTTAGATGAGGGGGGTGCCAGTACAGGGGTAGCACTGCTGCAGCCAGGCATGTCCTCTGAAAGCCGGAGGAGTGACTGCTCCAGTAAGGAGGGAAATAGGAGAGCAGGGCAGGCCAGACAGGTGCTGGTAGTGGGGAACTCAATTAGTAGGGGAACAGATAGGGCAATCTGTCACAAAGACCGGGATCGTCAAACGGTGTGCTGCCTACGTGGCACTCGAGTCTGACACATCGCTGATCAGGTTGACCGATTACTGGGAGGGGCTGGTGAGGACCCAGCGGTCATGGTGCACATTGGCACAAATGACAAAGTTAGAGGTAGGAGGAAGGTCCTTAATGATAATTTCAGGGAGTTAACCTGCAAGGTGAAAGCAAGGACCTCCAACGTGGTATTTTCTGAAATACTGCCAGTACTATGTGCCACTCCAGAGAGGCAAAGAGAGATTATGGAGGTTAAAAAGTGGCTCAAGAATTGGTGTAAGAAGGAGGGGGTTGGGTTCCTGGAGAGCTGGGCCGACGTCTCAGTTGGCTACAGGTTCTAGGCTAGGGACGGGCTGCACCTCAATGGGGAAGGTGCAGCTGTGCTGGGGGAGAAAATGGCTAGAAGGTTGGAGGAGTGTTTAAACTAGGGATTGGGGGGAGCATATTCATTTTATAGGAGGGGAAGATAGTGCAGATAGTGACCTGGGCACACATAAAGAAGGTGGGGATGGTATGGGGGTGGGGTTAGAACAGTTAATAATTTATGAAAGAATAAAGGTACAGAGAGAAACATAAAGTGCATGTATACTAATGCCAGAAGCCTTGCCAACAAAATGGAGAAATTAGAATTAATTTTGTTTGAGCATAATTATGACATGGTGGGGATATCTGAGACATGGCTGGATGAGAGCCATGACAGGGCTGTTAATTTACAGGGCTATAGTCTGTTAAGAAATGACCAAACTGATAAGCGAGGGGGAGGGGTGTGTCTATGTGTAAAATAATTCTTAAAACCCATCCTGGGTGATAATATATGTGAATCTAATGGAAATGTAGAATCCCTGTGGGTGGAGATAAGGGGAGGGGGAAAAATAATAAATTACTGATAGGGTAAGTCCCCAAAAATAATGGAAGCAACGGAGAATATCCTCGTAAAGCAAATAGATGAAGCTGTGACTCAAGGAGAAGTCATTATTATGGGGGACTTCAACTACCCTGAAATAGATTGGGGAACAGAAACCTGCAGTTCCAGCAATGGTAATCGGTTTTTGACAACTATGAGGGACAATTACCTTTCACAACTGGTTCAGGACCCAACAAGAAGGGGGGCACTGCTAGACCTAATATTAACCAACAGGCCAGATCACATATCAAATATAAGGGTTGGGGGTCACTTGGGGAATAGTGATCACAAAATAATAAGTTTTCACGAATCTTTAATAAGATGTGTAGTAGAGGGGTTACAAGGACACTAAACTACAGGAGGGCAAATTTCCAACGGATGAGAGATGATCTTGGTACGATTAACTGGGACGATATCCTGAGACATAAAAATACACAAAGAAAATGGGAGACGTTTGTTAGCATCCTGGATAGGACCTGTGCACAGTATATACCGTATGGGAATAAACATACTAGAAATAAAAGGAAACCAATATGGCTAAATAGAGCTGTAAGGGGCGCAATAAGGGACAAAAGGAATGCATTTAAAGAATTAAAGCAAGTAGGTAGTGATGAGTAGTGATGAGCGAGTGTACTCGTTGCTTGGGTTTTCCTGAGCGCCCTCGGGTAACCTCCGAGCATTTGTTAGTGTTCGGAGATTTAGTTTTCATCACCTCAGCTGAATGATTTACAGCTACTTCCCAGCCTGAATACATGTGGGGGTTGCCTGGTTGCTAGCGAATTCCCACATGTAATCAAACTGTCTAACAGTCACAAATCATCCAGCTGCTGAGAGGAAAACGAAATCTCCGAGCAGTCATAAATACTTGGAGACCACCCGAGCAACGAGTACACTCACTCATCACTAGTGATGAGGCATTAAATCAAAACAGAAAATTAAATAAATTCTGTAAAAAGCAAATCAAGGCAGCAGAGAGAGAGACTCATTGTCAGAGAGAGTAAAAATAATCCCAAAATATTCTTTAACTACATAAATAGTAAGAAACTAGAAAATGATAGTGTTGGCCCCCTTATAGTCTGGGTGAAATGGAGGATGAGGAAAAAGCCAATATGCTAAATGACTTTTTTTCATCAGTATTTGCACAAGAAAATTCCATGGCAGACAATATGATCAGTGATAACAAAAATTCCTTATTAAAGGTCACCTGCTTAACCCAGCAGGAAGTACGTCGGCGTCTAAAAATCACTAAAATTGACAAATCTCCGGGCCCGGATGGGATACACCTCTGAGTACTGCGGGAATTAAGTACAGTCATTGATAGACCATTATTTTTAATCTTTAAAGACTCCATAATAACAGGGTCTGTGCCACAGGACTGGCGTATAGCAAATGTGGTGCCAATATTCAAAAAGGGGACAAAAACTGAACTCGGTAATTATAGGCCAGTAAGCTTAACCTCTACTGTGGGTAAAATCCTGGAGGGCATTCTAAGGGATGCTATACTGGAGTATCTGAAGAGGAATAACCTCATGACCCTGTATCAGCACGGGTTTACTAGGGACCGTTCATGTCAGACAAATCTGATCAGTTTCTTTGAAGACATAAGTTCCTGACTGGACCAAGGGAACCCAGTGGATGTAGTGTATATGGACTTTTCAAAAGCTTTTGATACAGTGCCACACAAAAGGTTGATACATAAAATGAGAATAATATGTGTAAGTGGGTTAAGAGCTGGCTCAGGGATAGGAAACAAAGGGTGGTTATTAATGGAGCACACTCGGACTGGGTCGCGATTAGCCGTGGGGTACCACATGGGTCAGTATTGGGCCCTCTTCTTTTTAACATATTTATTAATGACCTTGTAGGGGGTATGCAGAGCAGAATTTCAATATTTGCAGATGACACTAAACTCTGCAGAGTAATCAATACAGAGGAGGACAATTTTATATTACAGGATGATTTATGTAAACTAGAAGCTTGGGCTGATAAATGGCAAATGAGCTTTAATGGGGATAAATGTAAGGTCATGCACTTGGGTAGAAGTAATAAGATGTATAATTATGTGCTTAATTCTAAAACTCTGGGCAAAACCGTCAATGAAAAAGACCTGGGTGTATGGGTGGATGACAAACTCACATTTAGTGGCCAGTGTCAGGAAGCAGCTACAAAGGCAAATAAAATAATGGGATTCATTAAAAGAGGCATAGATGCTCATGAGGAGAACATAATTTAACCTCAATACAAGTCACTAGTTCGACCACACTTAGAATACTGTGCACAGTTCTGGTCTCCGGTGTATAAGAAAGACATAGCTGAACTGGAGCGGGTGCATAAAAGAGCGACCAAGGTTATTAGAGGACTGGGGGGTCTGCAATACCAAGATAGGTTATTAGTTTGGAAAAACGAAGGCTAAGGGGTGATCTTATTTTAATGTATAAATACATGAGAGGACAGTAAAAAGACCTTTCTGATGATTTTTACTCATAGACCTGAGACGGGGCAAGGGGGCATCCTCTACGTCTGGAGAAAAGAAGGTTTAAGCATAATAACAGACGCGGATTCTTTACTGTAAGAGCAGTGAGACTATGGAACTCTCTGCCATATGATGTTGTAATGAGTGATTCATTACTTTGATTTAAGAGGGGACTGGATACCTTTCTTGAAAAGTATAATGTTACAGGGTATATATACTAGATTCCTTGATAGGGAGTTGATCCAGGGAACTAATCTGATTGCCGTATGTGGAGTCGGGAAGGAATTTTTTTCCCCAATGTGGAGCTTACTATTTGCCACATGGTTTTTTTTTGCCTTGCTCTGGATCGACATGTTAGGGCATGTTAGGTTAGGCTATCGGTTGAACTAGATGGACTTAAAGGGAAGGTGCCGCGTTTTAATATTGTAGAAAAAAAAACAAACCTCTTTAATTCCTTATTTTCATAAGTTATTTTCAAGTGCATAGTATTTATTGTTTTTTTTTTATTCATTTTTTTTTCTGCCACTGGGCGCCGCCATTTTCATTTGCAGGACTGTAAGTGTAGCTGCATGACACTTACAGTCTTCACATACGGCTGCCCTGGGCATAGGACTCAGCAGTCGGCGTCCGACCCCATAGCTACCATTATAAGCTTCTCTGCTCTGATGTGGCCACGCCCCCTGGGCGGTCTCCACATCACAGCAGAGGCAGGAGATCGGCGCCATCTTGCTTTAGCCCACAGTGGAGTGTACCTGTGAGCTCCACTGTAGAGCCGTGCTGTTGGAGGGGCAGCTCCATCTGTCTCCTCTCACACTCAGCGGCCATTCCCTGTCCTCTGCTGCCTGTAATCTCTAGAATCGCTAGAGAGGGTGAAGTGCTGTGGTCTGATGTCCTCTTATCAGGAGCTGCAGAGAGGTAACAGAGGGGGATGTGGGAGAATCTCTGTGCTGCTCGGACCTCACTGCAGCTCCTCACAGGACATCAGACCCTGCATCTATCACTATACTGTGCTGAGCCAAGTATCTAATCCTCTCCTGTGTAATACTGTCTGCTGAGCCATGTATCTAATCCTATCCTGTGCTGACCTGTGTATCTAATCCTCTCCTGTGTGATACTGTGTGCTGAGCCGTGTATCTAATCCTCTCCTGTGTGATAGTGACTGCTGAGCCGTGTATCTAATCCTCTCCTGTGTGATACTGTGTGCTGAGCCGTGTATCTAATCCTCTCCTGTGTGATACTGTCTGCTGAGCCGTGTATCTAATCCTATACTGTCTGCTGAGCCGTGTATCTAATCCTCTCCTGTGTGATACTGTCTGCTGAGCCGTGTATCTAATCCTATACTGTCTGCTGAGCCGTGTATCTAATCCTCTCCTGTGTGATACGGTCTGCTGAGCCGTGTATCTAATCCTATACTGTGTGCTGAGCCGTGTATCTAATCCTCTCCTGTGTGATACTGTCTGCTGAGCCGTGTATCTAATCCTCTCCTGTGTGATACTGTCTGCTGAGCCGTGTATCTAATCCTCTCCTGTGTAATACTGTGTGCTGAGCCGTGTATCTAATCCTCTCCTGTGTGATACTGTCTGCTGAGCCGTGTATCTAATCCTCTCCTGTGTGATACTGTCTGCTGAGCCGTGTATCTAATCCTATACTGTCTGCTGAGCCGTGTATCTAATCCTCTCCTGTGTGATACTGTCTGCTGAGCCGTGTATCTAATCCTATACTGTCAGCTGAGCCATGTATCTAATCCTCTCCTGTGTGATACTGTCTGCTGAGCCGTGTATCTAATCCTATACTGTGTGCTGAGCCGTGTATCTAATCCTCTCCTGTGTGATAGTGTCTGCTGAGCCGTGTATCTAATCCTCTCCTGTGTGATACTGTCTGCTGAGCCGTGTATCTAATCCTATACTGTGTGCTGAGCCGTGTATCTAATCCTCTCCTGTGTGATAGTGTCTGCTGAGCCGTGTATCTAATCCTCTCCTGTGTGATACTGTCTGCTGAGCCGTGTATCTAATCCTCTCCTGTGTGATACTGGCTGCTGAGCCGTGTATCTAATCCTCTCCTGTGTGATAGTGTCTGCTGAGCCGTGTATCTAATCCTCTCCTGTGTGATACTGTCTGCTGAGCCGTGTATCTAATCCTCTCCTGTGTGATACTGTCTGCTGAGCCGTGTATCTAATCCTCTCCTGTGTAATACTGTGTGCTGAGCCGTGTATCTAATCCTCTCCTGTGTGATACTGTCTGCTGAGCCGTGTATCTAATCCTCTCCTGTGTGATACTGTCTGCTGAGCCGTGTATCTAATCCTATACTGTCTGCTGAGCCGTGTATCTAATCCTCTCCTGTGTGATACTGTCTGCTGAGCCGTGTATCTAATCCTATACTGTGTGCTGAGCCGTGTATCTAATCCTCTCCTGTGTGATAGTGTCTGCTGAGCCGTGTATCTAATCCTCTCCTGTGTGATACTGTCTGGTGAGCCGTGTATCTAATCCTATCCTGTGTGATACTGTCTGCTGAGCCGTGTATCTAATCCTATCCTGTGCTGAGCCGTGTATCTAATCCTCCTGTGGAATACTGACTGCTGAGCCGTGTAGCTAATCCTCTCCTGTGTGATACTGTCTGGTGAGCCATGTATCTAATTCTCTCCTGTGTGATACTGTCTGCTGAGCCATGTATCTAATCCTCTCCTGTGTGATACTGTCTGGTGAACCGTGTATCTAATCCTATCCTGTGCTGACCTGTGTATCTAAGGCTATGTGCACACGTCCGGATTTTTAGCGTTTTTTTTTTTGCGGAATTTCGCCATAAAAACGCTATAAATCCACTAAAAAACCGCTAACATTATGCATCCTATCATTTAGAATGCATTCCGCATTTTTTGTGCAGATGTTAGCGTTTTTTTCCGCAAAAAAAACGCAGACCGCAAAAAATCCGGACATGCTCTATCTTTTTGCGGATTTCCTATCAAAAAGGACATTCCGGAAAATAAAAAAAAAAGCAAAAAAACCGCAAAAAATCCGCGCAAAAAACGCGCAAATTCCGCAAGAAATCCGCGCAAAAAAGCACGCGGATTTCTGGCAGAATTCTCAGGATTATGTCAGGAAAAAATCCTGACGTGTGCACCTAGCCTAATCCTGTGAAATACTGACTGCTGAGCCGTGTATCTAATCCTCTCCTGTGTGATACTGTCTGGTGAACCGTGTATCTAATCCACTTCTATGCACTCCTCTCCCCCCTGCATATCTTTCCCCATTGCACACGCAACTCAATGTGTACGATAACAGGAGCTGCGAGCATCATGCTGTATTATGGCATTATGTGAGATCTATATGACGGTATTATGTGATCTGTATGGTGGTATTATGCTTGATCAGTATTGTGAGAATTATATGGTGGTATTGTGTGTGATCTATATGGCGGTATTATGTGAGAACACTGGCAGCATTATGTGTGATCTATATGGCGGTATTATGTGAGAACACTATGGCAGTATTATGTGTGATCTATATGGTGGTATGTGAGAACACTGGCAGTATTATGTGTGATCTATATGGTGGTATGTGAGAACACTGGCGGTATGTGTGATCTATATGGCGGTATTATGTGAGAACACTATGGCAGTATTATGTGTGATCTATATGGCGGTATGTGAGAACACTGGCGGTATTATGTGTGATCTATATGGCGGTATGTGAGAACACTGGCGGTATTATGTGTGATCTATATGGTGGTATTATGTGAGAACTGTATGACAGTATTGTGTGATCTATTTGATAGTATTGTGTGTGATCTATATGGCGGTATTATGTGAGAACACTATGGCAGTATTATCTTCAGAAAGCGGACCCATTCTATGGTGGTTCTGGCTGAGCACCTGCACGCGGGTCTGGGGTAATAGAGGGGGCAGCATGACCTCCAGTTAGGTGCTGTCAGGGCTGGTGAGGCAGCTGAAGAGAGGGGTCTCATTTTTATCGTTACTATATGGCTACATTTCCTTCCCAGCGTCACCCCGTACTTCGCCTGTCGCCTCCCTTTCATACATCGCCAGGACAGGATGGAGAAGACAGGATCTGAGGAGGGGAATGGGGTCTGCATGCAAAATCTGGATCAGACCAGGCCATGAATCCGCAGAAATGTTTCCTTGATTTCTGTGGAGCAGACGGTCCATCCATGTGTATAAAAGACAGAACTCTATGTACAATCCCTGGCTGCTCCGCGCACCAAACAAGGGGCCCCCATAGACCAGCACACTGCTCTCCTGAAATACTCTGTGCTGCTGTCACCCTGCTCCCTCCACCACATATCTCCCAGAATCCATGCTGCCTGCCATCCTCGGTGACTGTCTACTTGTCAGTATAAGGCTGCTTTCACACTAGCGTCGGTACGAGCCTTTCGCAGTGCGTCGTACCGACGTATGCTGTGAAAGAAATGTCTGACGTGGGCAGCGGAAGCAGTCTTACGACGCTTCCGCTGCCCCATTGTTAGGTCTGGGCATGAGGGGGCGGAGTTTCGGCCGTGCATACGCGGTCGAAAATGGTGGACTCGACGCACAAACGTTACATGTAACTTTTTTTGTGGCGGCGGTCCACCAAAACATGACGCAACCGTCGCACGACAGTTGTGACGTGTGGCAATACGTCGCAATGCGTCGGTAATGTTAGTCTATGGGGAAAAAACGCATCCTGCAGACAACTTTGCAGGATGCGTTTTTTCTCCTGAATGACGCATTGCAACGTACAGCCAACAACGCTAGTGTGAAAGTAGCCTAAGGCTGCCGTCCACTATCAGTATTTGGTCAGTATTTTACCTCAGTATTTGTAGCCAAAACCAGGAGTGGGTGATAAATGCAGACGTGGTGCACATGTTTCTATTATACTTTTCCTCTAATTGTTCCACTCCTGGTTTTGGCTTACAAATACTGAGGTAAAATACTGACCAAATACTGATAGTGTGACGGCAGCCATACTCTGCAGTCACCAACAAAATGGCTGCTCACTGGGTTCCTGAATATCATCCTCTCTAATCCCTTAGCAAACACCCAGAAGGAGAGGAGAGGAGACATCACATGTCAGCAGACTCCGCCCATAATTACTGCAGTGCTGTAATGTGAGCTATTTCTACACTAGGTTTTTCTGAAATTTCAGCAGCTGCTCCCCCTAGTGTTGAAAAGTGGAAATTCCAAAACTTTTCAAATTATTTTTCATATTTTACTAAATTATAAAGAAATGATAATATTTTTTAAGAAAATGTAATCATTAATTCTTTACATTTTTACAATTTCTGAAAAAAAATTTTTTTTGATGGCACCTTCCCTTTAAGGTCTTCCTTCAACCTTAATAACTATGTTACTATGTTTTTAAAAAGAAATCCTCTGTACCAGCTGTTATAGCAGCGTTTTAAAGATTGCTGCCCCAGGAAAATAAAGTAAAAAAGTATGCTAAAGACAAGCACAAAACTTAATAAAGAATATAAGGCGATCAGTTCCCTAAAAAAAGAGAAATAGTATGTGTTGCCAAGTGCTGTAAAAGCCACATATGTTTTTCTTGTAAAGAGTAACACTAATGTCGCTTCCTAAGCTATTTCTGGTTCCAAGTAAGAAGTGTGCTGTAACATGTAATCATTTTAGCACAATGTGTGAAGGATGTGCTGTATAATAGAACATATAAAGGATTGTGAACAGCATATTCTTATAGGTTCATGCATCTCTTTATAGATTTTCTTTTAGCACTTTCTTTGTGACAGATAATATCATTTACCACCAGTTTGGTTGAGTCAAATGTCATCTTCTGGATCATAAAACGTTCTGCCTTTGCCGCGGCAGATTAAGAGGTGACACGGTTAAGGTACCTTCACACATAACGATATTGTTAACGATATCGTTGCTATTTGTGACGTAGCAACGATATCGTTAATTAAATCGTTATGTGTGACAGCGACCAACGATCAGGCCCCTGCTGGGAGATCGTTGGTCGCTGAATAAAGTCCAGAACTTTATTTCGTCGCTGGACTCCCTGCTGACATCGCTGGATCGGCGTGTGTGACACCGATCCAGCGATGTCTTCACTGGTAACCATGGTAAACATCGGGTAACTAAGCGCAGGGCCGCGCTTAGTAACCCTATGTTTACCATGGTTACCATGCTAAAAGTAAAAAAAAACAAACACTAGATACTTACCTACCGCTGTCTGTCCTCCAGCGCTGCGCTCTGCACTCCTCCTGTACTGGCTGTGATCCGGAAAGCAGAGCGGTGACGTCACCGCTCTGCTTTCCGGCTCCCAGACAGTACAGGAGGAGTGCAGAGAAGCAGAGCGCAGCGCTGGAGGACAGACGGCTGTAGGTAAGTATGTACTGTTTGTTTTTTTTTACTTTTAGCATGGTAACCAGGGTAAACATCGGGTTACTAAGCGCGGCCCTGCGCTTAGTTACCCGATGTTTACCCTGGTTACCGGCATCGTTGGTCGCTGGAGAGCGGTCTGTGTGACAGCTCTCCAGCGACCAAACAGCGACGCTGCAGCGATTCGGATCGTTGTCGGTATCGCTGCAGCGTCGCTAAATGTGAAGGGGCCTTTAGCCAAAAGCATTAACGCAAATGTCTTAACTTGGCAAGTAAAAAAAAAAAAATCAGTAACGTGTCGGCTAATCACAAATGCTTACTACTGGTTTTCTCTGTATGCAAATAATATAAAGGAAGATCCAGTATTTCTTTAAGTGTTTCATTATCGGGTTCTACAGGTATAGCTGCATATTGCAGTTCATGTAATGTGTGCTCCGCAAATATATCCCATCTATACCTGGTCTAGAATGAATGCTAATTGCTTCATTACATATTGACTCATTAAACTCTTAAGTAAACACCACGAGGCAGGTGCCCAGTAGCAGATGTTATGCCATCATCACTGGCAAGGAAGTCATCAAACAATAAGGATAAGAACATATTGATGGCCAGGCATCGTTTTACTCATTATAATGTTCCAGTCTGGAAATAATTGTAAAAATCATATATTGATGTTCCCTTCTTCATAAGTGTGCATTGTGTGTTTTCAGTAGGAATAGGGAATAAGTAGAAATTTGTGAATTTATTTGAGTGGAAGTGAATTCTCCTCAAATTGTACAATAATTAGTATTCTCCAAAATACAATTTTTTTTTTTGTAATTTTCTGTGTGCGAATGTAGAAAAACAGCAGCCAGACATTTTGTTGAGACATAGTTGGCCAGACAAATGGTTGAAAAAAGTTATATTGATACTCATCTCACTGCTCTCCTGTCCCGTCTTCCGCTCCTCCATACCTCTTCTTTTCTCCTTCTCCCGTCCTGCATATCCTCTTTGGCCTGTTTACACCAGATCACGACTTGTGGAATGATTAGGCCTCTGAAGTCCCTGTGTGCCATGTCATGGCATGGAACCCCGGAGCTTGGATAGGAGCAAACAATTTGCTGAGAATAATCGGTGAGAATCTAATTTTCCTGTAAAATCCACAGGATTTGAAGAATTTGACTTTCGACAGATCCACTCATTTCTAGGAGTAAAAGTTACTGTCAGACAGGAACCTATTTAGACAGTTTATCTTCAAGAGGACAAAAGGATCCGGAGTTGAAGCAAGATGTAGTGGGCAATGGTTTATCTGCATGTAACAGGGCATGCATAGTGAAGCGAAATGTTCTGGACGTGGTTTCATCGGCTCACTTAACATGTACCAGATGCCAACTGAAATGGCTTACAATGATGAATCTCAACCGGAAGGACATCAATCATCCCCACAAAGGGCCAGCCAGAATGACTAGTCACAAGCAGCACCACTTTCTTGACTCTTCAGTGGTAATCAGCATGGTGCAGATGCCTCGTTTTAATCTTCATTTTCTTAGATGATAAAAGGAAACAAAATTGCTATATCTTTTGAAACTTGATCCGCCATTATAAACCAACGTCTCTTTAGTGAGATAAAAGGACTTTTAGGATATCATTAATTATAGAATATAATGTATTGTGTTATCCTTTTCTCTCCCATGTCATGAAATCAAGGAGCGCTGTGTACTTTACTGCTGTTTTTTCTCTACTGTATTTAGGTTAGTTCTATATTGAGCCTAGAGATGTTATGCATTCTCTTGACAAAAGATGAAAAACTCCATTTGTTGCATGTGATCTGTCACGAGATAAAATATGCACCTTTTTCTTACTGACCCACTTACCGGGGCAGACAATGTAAGTACTGCTCAGGAGTAAGAGGGCTAATTGTCAGTCTATCTGTAGTGAAGATAGATATGTGCAAATGTAAAGTATAATAATAATGTAATCACTGGATAATTCCTAAATTGAATACATAAAAATATTTATTTGGGCAAATATAGATTGAATATACACTGCTTAAAAAAATAAAGATAACACTTAAACAACAGAATATAACTCCAAGTAAATCAAACTTCTGTGAAATCAAACTGTCCACTTAGGAAGCAACACTGTTTGACAATCAATTTCACATGCTGTTGTGCAAATGGAATAGACAACAGATGGAAATTACTGTCAATTATCAAGACACCCTCAATAAAGGAGTGGTTCTGCAGGTGGGGTCCACAGACCACACCTCAGTACCAATGCTTTCTGGCCAATGTTTTGGTCACTTTTGAATGTTGGTTGTGCTTTCACACTTGTGGTAGCATGAGACGGACTCTACAACCCTCATAAGTGGCTCATGTAGTGCAGCTCATCCAGGATGGCACATCAATGCGAGCTGTGGCAAGAAGGTTTGCGGTGTTTGTCAGCGTAGTGTTCAGAGGCTGGGGGCGTTATCAGGAGACTGGCCAGTACACCAGGAGACGTGGAGGGGGCCATAGCAGGGCAAAAACCCAGCAGCAGGACCGCTACCTGAGCCTTTGTGCAAGAAGGAACAGAAGGAGCACTGCCGGAGCCCTGCAAAATGACCTCCAGCAGGCCACAAATGTGCATGTGTCTGCACAGTTAAAAATCAACTCCATGAGGATGGTCTGAGTGCCCGATGTCCACAGATGGGGGTTGTGCTTACAGCCCAACATCATGCAGGACGCTACAGGACACCAGGATTGGCAAATTCGCCACTGGTGCCCTGTGCTCTTCACAGATGAATGCAGATTCACACTGAGCACATGTGATAGACATGACAGGGTCTGGAGACGCTGTGGAGAGCGAACTGCTGCCTGCAACATCCTTCAGCATGATTGGTTTGGTAGTGGGTCAGTAATGGTGTGGGGTTGCATTTCTTTGGAGGGCCACACAGCCCTCCATGTGCTTGCCAGAGGTAGCCTGACTCCCATTAGGTCCTGAGATGAGATCCTCAGACTCCTTGTGAGACCATATGCTGGTGCAGTTGGCTCTGGGTTCCTCCTAATGCAGGACAATGCTAGACCTCATGTGGCTGGAGTGTGTCAGCAGTTCCTGCAAGATGAAGGCATTGAAGCTATGGACTGGCCCACCCGTTCCCCAGACCTGAATCCAATTGAACACATCTGAGACATCATATAGCGTACCATCCACCAACGGCATGTTGCACCACAGACTGTCCAGGAGTTGGCGGATGATTTAGTCCAGGACTGGGAGGAGATCCCTCAGGAGGCCATCCACTGCCTCATCAGGAGTATGCCCAGGCATTGTAGGGAAGTCATAGGCCACACACACTACTGAGCATCATTTTCTTGTCTTGAGGCATTTCTACTGAAGTTGGATCAGCCTGTAACTTCATTTTCCACTTTGATTTTGAGCATCATTCCAACTCCAGACCTCCATTGGATATTAGTTGTGATTTACATTGATAATTTTTATGTCTTATTGTTCTAAACACATTCCACTATGTAAAGAATAAAGATTTACAACTGGAATATTTCATTCAGTTATATCTAGGATGTGGGATCTTCGTGTTCCCTTTATTTTTTGAGTCGTGTATATGTGCATTATGCATGTATATTTAAAGGGACACTGTCACCTGAATTTGGAGGGAACAATCTTCAGCCATGGAGGCGGGGTTTTTGGGTTTTTGATTCACCCTTTCCTTACCCGCTGGCTGCATGCTGGCTGCAATATTGGATTGAAGTTCATTCTCTGTCCTCCGTAGTACATGCCTGCACAAGGCAAGATTGCCTTGCGCAGGCGTGTACTATGGAGGACAGAGAATGAACTTCAATCCAATATTGCAGCCAGCGGGTAAGGAAAGGGTGAATCAAAAACCCCAAAACCCCGCCTCCATGGCTGAAGATTGTTCCCTCCAAATTCAGGTGACAGTGTCCCTTTAAAAAGCTTGTCCACTACTTTAACAATGATGACCGATCTTTAATATCTGATCAGTGGGTTGCGACACCCGACACTCCCACATATTAGCTGTTCTCTGTGTTGGTGTCTGGTGGGTTTTGGGCTGTTTTGGCTTTTTGTTGAGTTGCTGGTCCATAGAATAGAAAGTGAGAAACAATTTACCTGTTTTTCTCATAAATTCACCAAAAGAAAATCCCAATGTCATGATCCAAGTCGGGGTATGCTTTCGGCTTTCCAACCTGGTCAGGTGGGGGTTAATGTTCTCTGCTTTACTTCTGACCTGCTCATCCGTCTTCCGTTCCTGTTTTCGATTGATCTGTCTGGCTCTGACCTTTGGTGTGTTTCTGGCTGTGCTTTCGTCTCGTCCTCTTGTTACCGCGCTCCCGACCGGCTTCTTGACCCCTGGCTTGCTTTACACCTTGCTCCTGCCTACCCCTCTGTCACTGCGTTCCTGGCTGCTGCTGACTTGGCTTGTCCAACCTCGCTCTACTGCCCCCTAGCGATGTTTGCTCAGCTCTGCAGGTATTTGCTTGAGGTGAGTTCCTGTTCCCTTCCTTGCCCTCTGGTGGTTGCCCCTGTATTGCACGACACCAAAACATGGTAAATTAGTTTACTAATGCATCCCAATGGACAGTGATTTCGCAAAATGCAAAACAGGACCTTTCCTTCTTACTTAATATAATTATTTATCAGTCACGTAATAAAATGTCCCTGTGTATAATGCAGCTCACATTAAGGTGGAAAATACATGTGATTCTAAAGGTTTAATCTGCAAGGAGAGGACATAGCTGCTTATAAGGGACTAGTCTGAAAAAGAATGAATCAGCCAGGGTACTCAGGCAGCCACAGCACACTAACAATGCTGTGATAAGATTTTCCTCACTTGCTGCTTTTAACCTCCTTCTGCTGTTTCATATTAAACAGCAATGTGTCTTACATCTCTTTTTAAATAACTACATCCAGTATAAAGTAAGACAGCACCGCAGACCCTCCCATCATTTTAATGCCACACATTACCAGTCTGCCTCCTCCACAAAGTGGTATCTTAAAGTTTAGAATAAGGTCTTACATAGCTGTCAGTCTGCCAATACCTCTCTTCTCTTGAACTCCTGTAAGCTGATTTATGATTTGAAAGATAAACTGAATCTCACTGGTGACTTAAAACACTATACAGTACATTAGGTAACAACTTTTGGATACCAGATACTTGGGCAACTACCTCAAACATTGGCTGGACAGTACAACAATAGACTTATACCAGGTACTGTACATTACTAAAATGACTAAGGTTGCATTTTTCATTTTTAAATTGGAAAAGAGACCAATTTTTGGCACAACTATACACACATACTGCATTTATGGGGCATCAATAAATATCTTCTGATTGGCTTGAAAAGTTAAAAGATCACCATTTGTAAAACATTCTAGACCCAAGAGACACAAAATGCTATATCTATTATAATTATTACACCCCTCAGTGTGTCTGGGGTGCAGTTACTGACGGCTCAGATGTCCAATCTTGTACAGGGGCATGATGAAGCTGTCAGTACTTTAATTGACAGCTTTGTATCCTGTCTGAAGCAGGGGTCTGCTGAGCTGTTGGTCTTTTGATTGACAGCTTGGCCATCCAATCTGACACTAGGAGGTGCTGGGCTGTCTCCATGTGTTTAATTGTCCCAGGTGATTGCTTGGCTACATAGCTGGGCTGTTAATCCCAGACCTCTGACAGACATAGCTTCAGCTAAGTGCAGTTGGGTTTCTATGTGCCTAGTGTTTTGCTTGATGGTCTTCTTTGTCTGACCTTAGATCTTGTTCTGAACCTCCATCTGTTTAATCCCTTTGTTCTGATTCGCAATCCTCCTGGTGTTTTGACCTCGGACCGTCACTTGACTACGCCTTTGTCTCTTCCCTCTGTTTATGACGTGCCCTCTCGGCTATTGACCTGGAACCCCTGGACTATCCCGCTCACGGCTTGTTTGTGAGAATGTGCCCCCAACTATGATCTCTTCATGGTTTACTTATTCTTTTAGTTTTCACTTCTCAGACCTACTCAGAATATGGCTATTGTCTCCACTATTTATTTTGTAGAGTTCAAAACATTGATAAGTTAGGTAAAGATGGTTAAATGTACCTTAGTGCAGTTTACATATACAATTTACCAAATAATTTAATATTGGCTTGAATATATGTTGTTTTCCCAAGAATCCATGACATACAGTATGAAAAGTAATAGCTCCACTAAAGTCTTCTGGACCTTAAATAGCCAATATTCTTGGATAGATTAGGTCGGGTAGATCAGGGGTCCCCAACTCCAGTCCTCAAGGCCCACCAACATGTCATGTTTTCAGGATTTCCTTAGTCTTGCCCAGGTAATAATTGCATCACCTGTGCAATGCAAAGGAAATCCTGAAAACATGACCTGTTGGTGGGCTTTGAGGACTGGAGTTGGGGACCCCTGGGGTAGATGACTGAAACCTGAACACCCACTTTTTTGCTGTAGGCAAAAATGAGTCCGAATAAAAGGGGGAAGGGGTAGATATTGCTCTCTACCATCTTGGTTCTTAAGGTTTTCAAGGATTGAGGTTTTTGTAGAAAAAATCTAATTCCCCTGTTGCTGGCCTATCACATGAGGCTAGCTTTGCAGAGAAACGCATATGAAAAGCTTATTTGTTGCAGTATGGTGAACCTATGTTTAACATCAACTCCTCTTCAGTTCACATAAATTTCCACTAAAGCAAAATAATGTATTTCGATTTTTAATTGTCACTCCGTCTGACATGTGTGATAAAGGCTAAGGTGAAGCTCTCAGTAATGGCTTTGCAGTGTCTATAGTAACATAGTAACATAGTTACTAAGGTTGAAGGAAGACTTTAAGTCCATCTAGTTCAACCCATAGCCTAACCTAACATGCCCTAACATGCCCTAACATGCCCTAACATGTTGATCCAGAGGAAGGCAAAGGCAAAAAAAAACCATGTGGCAAAGAGTAAGCTCCACATTGGGGAAAAAAATTCCTTCGCGACTCCACATACGGCAATCAGACTAGTTTCCTGGATCAACACCCTATCAAGGAATCTAGTGTATATATCCTGTTACATTATACTTTTCAAGAAAGGTATACTTACAGTGTTATTATGCTTAAACCTTCTTTCCTCCAGACATAGAGGATGGCCCCTTGTCCCTGTCTAAGGTCTATGAGTAAAAAGATCATCAGAAAGGTCTTTGTACTGTCCCCTCATATATTTATACATTAACATAAGATCACCCCTTAGCCTTTGTTTTTTCAAACTAAATAACCCCAAGTGTAATAACCTATCTTGGTATTGCAGACCCCCCAGTCCTCTAATAACCTTGGTCGCTCTTCTCTGCACCCACTCCAGTTCAGCTATGTCTTTCTTATACACCGGAGACCAGAACTGTGCACAGTATTCTAAGTGTGGTCGAACTAGTGACTTGTATAGAGGTAAAATTATTAATTTAATGCATCCCATTATTTTATTTGCCTTTGTAGCAGCTGCCTGACACTGGCCACTAAATGTGAGTTTGTCATCCACCCATACTCCCTGGTCTTTTTCATTGACGGTTTTGTCCAGAGTTTTAGAATTAAGCACATAATTATACATCTTATTACTTCTACCCAAGTGCATGACCTTACATTTATCCCCATTAAAGCTCATTTGCCATTTATCAGCCCAAGCTTCTAGTTTACATAAATCATCCTGTAATATAAAATTGTCCTCCTCTGTATTGATTACCCTGCAGAGTTTAGTGTCATCTGCAAATATTGATATTCTGCTCTGTATGCCTCCTACAAGGTCATTAATAAATGTTAAAAAGAAAAGGGCCCAATACTGACCTCTGTGGTACCCCACTGCTAACCGCAACCCAGTCCGAATGTGCTTCATTAATAACCACCCTTTGTTTCCTATTCCTGAGCCAGCTCTTAACCCACTTACACATATTATTCTCATTTTATGTATCAACCTTTTGTGTGGCAACGTATCAAAAGCTTTTGAAAAGTCCATATACACTACGTCCACTGCGTTCCCTTGGTCCAGTCCGAAACTTACCTCTTCATAGAAATTGATTAGATTAGTCTGACACGAACGGTCCCTAGTAAACCTATGTTGGTTTTGGGTCATGAGGTTATTCCTCTTCAGATACTCCAGCATAGCATCCCTTAGAATGCCCTCCAGGATTTTACCCACAGTAGAGGTTAAGCTTACTGGCCTATAATTTTCGAGTTCAGTTTTGTCCCCTTTTTGAATATTGGCACCACATTTGCTATACGCCAGTCCTGTGGTACAGACCCTGTTACTATGGAGTCTTTAAAGATTAAAAATAATGGTCTATCAATGACTGTACTTAATTCCTGCAGTACTCGAGGGTGTATGCCATCCGGGCCCAGAGATTTGTCAATTTTAGTTATTTTTAGATGCCGCCGTACTTCCTGCTGGGTTAAGCAGGTGACCTTTAATAAGGAATTTTTGTTATCACTGATCATATTGTCTGCCATGGAATTTTCTTGTGTAAATACTGATAAAAAAAGTCATTTAGCATATTGGCTTTTTCCTCATCCTCATCCACCATTTCACCCAGACTATTTTTAGTCACTAGAAACACTATCATTTTCTAGTTTCTTACTATTTATGTAGTTAAAGAATATTTTGGGATTATTTTTACTCTCTCTGGCAATGAGTCTCTCTCTCTCTCTCTCTCTGCTGCCTTGATTTGCTTTTTACAGAATTTAATTTTCTGTATTTATTTAATGCCTCATCACTACCTACTACCTTTAATTCTCTAAATGCTTTCTTTTTGTCCCTTATTGCGCCCCTTACAGCTTTATTTAGCCATATTGGTTTCCTCCTATTTCTAGTATGTTTATTCCCATACGGTATATACTGTGCACAGGTCCTATCCAGGATGCTAATAAACGTCTCCCATTTTCTTTGTGTATTTTTATGTCTCAGGATATCATCCCAGTTAATTGCACCAAGATCATCTCTCATCCGTTGGAAATTTGCCCCCCTGTAGTTTAGTGTCCTTGTAACCCCTCTACTACACAATTGTTAGCTATTTCCATTTATTAGTTTAATTCTTTAGAAGCCAGACTTCCACATATGCGACAGTTCTGCAAATACAAGTATATTTATTGTTGTGTATGAAAGCTGGATAAAAATAGGACTCTGTTCCATACTTCGTATTTCCTGTAAAATATCCCAGTAAACTGTATTTAGACCAGTGATTATTCTGTTTTTATTAATTTTCTAATCTGGTTTTGGTTTGAGGGATTTGTATGATAACATACCCCTTTTCTATGCTTATTGCCCACTCTAGACCACCATCTGTCAACCAAGGCATTTTCGTACCTGCATCTTTTTTATTTTTAGTTTAAAACATCCAGTTCAAGTGATTCACTTGATTCCAACATTTCTCATAAAATTACATAATTTGTAAGAACCAAACGCGTCAACTAAACTTTTTTTACGATGAAAAAAATAGAACTCTATATAAAAAAAGTCTCAAAGTGGCAAAAAAAGTAACTCTACCTGAGTAAATCAAGGTTTGCTTAGTGCATTTCATAATAGTTCATTCGTTTCCTACAAAAAAAGTTAAAATGTTGTATGGAAGACATGCCTAGTGACATGTAGACACATGGAAAAAACTTGTATTCATAATGATTATCGCCTTATGTGTCATAATTGTAGCATTTCACGAATGATTGGCCAACCTGTATATGTATGTGCGTATATGTACACAGTGGGTACGGAAAGTATTCAGACCCCTTTAAATTTTTCACTCTTTGTTTCGTTGCAGCCAATTGGTTGGTTGGTGGACAGCCATTTTCAGGTATCTCCAGAGATGCTCAATTGGGTCTAGGTCAAGGCTCTGGCTGGGCCACTCAAGAATGGTTACAGAGTTGTTCTGAAGCCACTCCTTTGTTATTTTAGCTGTGTGCTTAGGGTCACTGTTTTGTTGGAAGGTGAACCTTCGGCCAAGCCTGAGGTCCAGAGCACTCAGGAAGAGGTTTTCATCCAGGATATCTCTCTACTTGGCCGCATTCATGTTTCTTTCAATGACAACTATATATATATATATATATATATATATATATATATATATATATATATAATGTATATTTCTTTTAAATTTTATAATATTCACATAATGTGTATTATTTGTATATCATGTTTTTGTGAGATTATGCATTCTGCACGTATAATCACCATGATTTATACTTTTATTAAGAGAATCTGTCACCAGGTTATTGCTACTCCATCTGAGAGCGGGATAATGAAGAAAAAAGACCCCAATTCCAGCGAAGTGTCTCTTACTGGGCTTCTTCTGGTCTGCTTGCTGTTGATCAAATTATTGTTTTCTGTGCTGCTAATCTAGCAGTTCTCTGAATCCTGAGCTCTGTATAACCCCGCCTACAACACTGATTGGCAGCTTTCTTCCTATGCACAGTGTACAAAGAAAGCAGCCAATCAGTGGTGTGGGCGTGGTTATACAGATCTCATGAATATCGATTGCTACCTAACAGCAGGTTTACTAGCCCTAAAGTGATAATCTCTTGCTGATAAAACACTGATTTTATTAAAAAAAAAATACAGCACGCCGCCCAGTAAGTGACATGTTGCTGGAATCGGGGTATCTGCCTCTACATTGCTAATCTCAAGTAGCAAAAACCTGGTGACAGATTGCCTTTAATCAGTCCATCATTTCAAGGAAGAAAGCTGAATTCTGGATTTGTGCATCACAAGAAATAATAATGACATTGTTTAACACACAGATCTTTAGTAATGTGGAGACCCCTCGGATGTGAAAAGGGTGTCCTCTCTTTTTCTATAGTTCTGTGGAAGACAGCTCCTTATACCGTTTGCCCTTAAAAATAAATAAAATGAAATATTAGTAAAATAATTTTACCATTTACTAAAATAATTATGTGATGAAGGATTCTAAGATTACAATCTTTTCAGTTAGTATTTGAAAACTGGATTTTAGATTCTTAAAGCGATTATATGAGATTAGAAGAGCATGGCTGTTTTCTTTTTCAGAAACCGCTTTGGTCTGGTCAATGGGTCCATGTGAATGGAGCTGAGCTCAATTATCACAGACAGCATATGACCACAAGTGCTGCTATTTCTGACCATTTCATACAGCTCTAGTGACATTTTTAAAAGACCATTCTGATCATGACATGGAAAAAAAGGAGAATTAGGGACCTCTTGCAAAGCATTGTGATGCCAAGTGATGAGATGCTGGATTAAATCAATTTGTACTGTAGTTCGAAAACATTTTTTATAATTGTACATTTAAACCATGTGATCTGGAAACAAATAGGTTGCTTTTCTTATACGCCATTATTTGATCCAAAATAAGCCTCAGATTAAATATATTTGTGGTGGACCTCATGGACCATGTTGTGGCTGGTCCATATCTATTACATCAGAATCTCTGGTCTGTTAGGATGGCATCTGAACCAGCATCTGAATAGATGGACCAAGGTGTCTTCAGTTTTAGGAATTTAGCATGTCACGCCTTGTGAAATTTGGAAAGTTCTCATCAAGGACATGTAACTGAACCTTATTGGCGACCGCCCTCAACACCCTTTACCTAGAGCAAAGAGAAGATGTAGAGCAGCTCCCACTGCCTGTGTTTTCTGAACTAGTCCCAGGTCTTCTGCCCCCAATTCAACAGCCTTATAAACAGTATGTGTATCAGGCTGTTGAGTTTGTCAGGAGACCACTAACTGGTCTAAAGATCATGGTCTGTTCACAGATCTTCAAACATGAAAATGTGAATGTTGCCTAATACCAGGGCAAAGGAGCGGTGACATTAATCTCACACTGGCAATGACAGCTAATGTCAAGGGTTAAAGAATCTGACAATCAATTACCCACCAGGGGAGATTCATAAACATATAATCCTGTAAGATGTATTTCTAAATTCTTAAAAGAACACTAAACCCAGTGTGACACGCTCAAAAAGTGATTGCTTATTTGGTTTATAGCAATCTATATAATCAGACCATGCATTATGACCTATACCTCTGTGGCATCTTTGAACAAAGTTGTGAACAGCCTAAAAAATACTAACAAGGTCCCTAAACATATCCTAGATTGTTCCAACCTAACCACGGAGGATGGAACACTAAAAAGTATGAGATATGGCGCGGTGTGGTGCGGTCCCGGCATGTCCGATGGTCTCCGGGCAGCTCTTCCTGTGTTCAGCGGTCACGTGGTACCGCTCATTAAAGTAATGAATATGGATGCATATTCATTACTGTAATGAGCAGTACCAGTGACCGCTGAACATAGGAAGATGCCGCCGGCTCCCGGAGATCATCTGAATTTGACAGTGAGACGCTGCCAGGGACCGCGTGGGGAGCAGGTGAGTATGACGGGGGAGGGGAGCATTGCGCTATATTCACCTTCCTCATTCCACCGCTGCGCGCTGCTGTTTCTTACATCCTCTGCACTTACTGTTCAGGTCAGAGGGTGCGATGACGCGATTAGTGTGCGCGTGGAACGAGGAAGGTGACTATCGCAAGTGCCAGGGGCCTGAGCGAAGAGAGGTGAGTGATTTTTTTATTTTAATCGCAGCAACAGCATATGGGGCATAATGTGTGGAGCATCTTATGGGGCATAATGTGTGGAGCATCTCATGGGGCATAATATGTGGAGCATCTTATGGGGCATAATGTGTGGAGCATCTTATGGGGCATAATGTGTGGAGCATCTTATGGGGCCATAATGTATGGAGCATCTTATGGGGCATAGTGTGTGGAGCATCTTATGGGGCATAATGTGTGGAATCTTATTGGGCATAATGTGTGGAGCATCTTATAGGGCCATAATGTATGGAGCATCTTATGGGGCCATTAACCTTTATGCAGCATTGTATGGGGCAAAAGTTTCTATGGAGCATCTCATGGGGCCATTATTAACCTTTATGCAGCATTATATGGGGCATATTTTAATATGGAGCATTATATGGGGCGTATTTTGTATGGAGCATCTTATGGGGCCCATCATGAACTGTATGGAGCATTATATGGGGCTCCTGATTCAATATGGATATTCAAAAACACTTAGCCTACTGATGTCTCAATTAATTTTACTTTTATTGGTACCTATTTTTAATGTTGACATTTACCGATAGCTGCTGCATTTTCAACCCTAGGCTTATACTCAAGTCAATAAGTTTTCCCAGTTTTTTTGGGCAAAATTAGGGGGGTCGGCTTATACTGGGGTCTGCTTATACTCGCGTATATACGGTAGATTGCTATAATCTATATAAGCAATCACTTTTTGAATGTTTGTCACACTGGCTTTGGTGTTCTTTTAAGAATTTAGAATAAAATTATTTTAAAGGATTATATATTCACAAACGATTACTCCTACCCCTGTGTGATAGACATAATTTCAAACAGATTCACAAACAGTAGGAGTTGCCCTGATAGGACAATGTCGTTAAGAACCAATCTCTATAATATATTGATATATGTTGTCCATTATACAGTGGGGGAAATAAGTATTTGATCACTTGCTGATTTTGTAAGTTTGCCCACTGACAAAGACGTGAACAGTCTATAATAATAATAATAATAATAATAATCTTTATTTTTATATAGCGCTAACCTATTCCGCAGCGCTTTACAGTTTTTGCACACATCATCATCGCTGTCCCCAATGGAGCTCACGATCTAAATTCCCTATCAGTATGTCTTTGGAATGAGGGAGGAAACCAGAGAACCTGGAGGAAACCCACGCAAACATGGGGAGAACATACAAACTCCTTGCAGATGTAGGGTAGGTTAATTTTAACATTGATAAATAAATAGGGCAGCACACTGCAGCGCCAAAACATGCAAACTTGAAAAAACGAAATTTGAACTGCATTACTGCACTAGAAATATGAAAAATGAGAGCTTTTAGCGCACAAAAATGGCCAATTTTATGTGTACCTCGTAGCCACGTTAAGGCATCTCTCTTATACGAGGTCCTACGTTTGACCTACCTCACTGAGAATAAACGTCTCCATCTGAATGGGTACATGCAAAAACCTCTTCTTGGACTCAAATTCTCTCTCTATATGGAGGGGTATTGGACCTACTATAATTAAAACACCTGAAGCTAGGAGGCGGGGAGTGCACGATCAGAAGGCTAGAGAATACATTTCAAAAACCTGACCTGCACATCCAAACATAGACTGAGTGTGAACAGGTGCTGAACCCAGAGTCGCCAACTCGTATATACAGTTCAAATTTCGTTTTTTCAAGTTTGCAAGTTTTGGCGCTGCAGTGTGCTGCCCTATTTATTTAACTATATACGAGTTGGCGACTCTGGGTTCAGCACCTGTTCACACTCAGTCTATGTTTGGATGTGCAGGTCAGGTTTTTGAAATGTATTCTCTAGCCTTCTGATCGTGCACTCCCCGCCTCCTAGCTTCAGGTGTTTTAATTATAGTAGGTCCAATACCCCTCCACATAGAGAGAGAATTTGAGTCCAGGAAGAGGTTTCTACATGTACCCATTCAGATGGAGACGTTTATTCTCAGTGAGGTAGGTCAAACGTAGGACCTCGTATAAGAGAGATGCCTTAACGTGGCTACGAGGTACACATAAAATTGGCCATTTTTGTGCGCTAAAAGCTCTCATTTTTCATATTTCTAGTGCAGTAATGCAGTTCAAATTTCGTTTTTTCAAGTTTGCATGTTTTGGTGCTGCAGTGTGCTGCCCTATTTATTTAACTATATACGAGTTGGCGACTCTGGGTTCAGCACCTGTTCACACTCAGTCTATGTTTGGATGTGCAGGTCAGGTTTTTGAAATTTTAACATTGAGAGATATAATATAAAAAATTAAATCCAGAAAATCACATTGTATAAATTATATAAATTTATTTGCATTTTGCAGTGAGAAATAAGTATTTGATCCCTCTGGCAAACAAGACTTAATACTTGGTGGCAAAACCCTTGTTGGCAAGCAGAGCAGTCAGACATTTATGTAGTTGTTGATGAGGTTTACGCAAATGTCAGGAGGAATCTTGGTCCACTCCTCTTTGCAGATCATCTCTAAATCAATAAGATTTTGAGGCAGTCGCTTGGCAACTCAGAGTTTCAACTCCCTCCACAAGCTTTCTATGGGATTAAGGTCTGGAGACTGGCTAGGCCACTCCATGACCTTAAGGTGCTTCTTTTTGAGCCAATTCTTTGTTGCCTTGGCTGTATGTTTTGAGTCATTGTCTTGCTGGAACACCCAGCCACGTCCCATTTTTAATGTCCTGGCAGAGGGAAGGAGGTTGTCACTCACGATTTTATGGTACATGTCTCCATCCATTCTCCCATTGATACGGTGAAGTAGTCTTGTGCCCTTAGCAGAGAAACACCCCCAAAACATAATGTTTCCACCTCCATGCTTGACAGTGGGGATGGTGTTCTTTAGGTCATAAGCAGCATTTCTCTTCCTCCAAACACGGCGAGTTGAGTTAATGCCAAAGACCTCAATTGTTGTCTCATCTGACCACAGCACCTTCCCCCAGTCACTCATAGAATCATTCAGGTGTTCATTGGCAAACTTCAGATGGGCCTACATATGTGCCTTCTTGAGCAGGAGGACCTTGTGGGCACTGCTGGATTTTAAACCTTTTCAGGGTAATGTGTTACCAATGGTTTTCTTTGTGACTGTGGTCCCAGCTGCCTTGAGATCATTAACAAGTTCCCCGTGTAGTTTTAGGCTGATGTCTCCCCTTCCTCATGATCAAGGATACCCCACGAGGTGAGATTTTGCATGGTGCCCCAGATTGATGTCAAATGACAGTCATTCTTCCATTTTCTTACGATTGCGCCAACAGTTGTCTCCTACTCTGCCAGCATCTTACTGATGGTTTTGTAGCCCATTCCAGCTTTGTGCAGGTCTATGATCTTTTCCCTGACATCATTAGAAAGCTCTTTGGTCTTGGCCATGTTTCAGAGGTTAGAATCTGACTGATTAATTGAGTCTGTGGACAGGAGTCTTTTTTAAAGGTGACACTGTAAGACCGCTTTCTTTAATGCAGGTAATGAGTTGATTAGGAACGTCTAACTGGTCTGTAAGAGCCAGAAATCTTAATGGTTGGTAGGGGATCAAATACTTATTTCTCACTGCAAAATGCAAATTTAATGAACTTATACAATGTGATTTTCTGGATTTTTTTTGACATTCTATCTCTCAATGTTAAAATTAACCTACCCTTAAAATTATAGACTGTTCATGTCTTCCCCCACTGTATCTATATATGTCTTTAGTCTGTTTATTTACCGTAAGTCAATTCTGAAACTCCTATTCTACTTTGAGGACGCCTTATCCTTTCTGGTTATCGTCTTCCTACCTTCTTTCTATATTTAGGTTTTATTCATTGTTTAATGTCTGTAGCTATAGCAACTGACACGACATGATGAAATATGGTTAGTATGGAATCGGAGGCAGCCATGCATGCACTAATATAAATAGATTATATCAATATTCACATTCTGCTAACACTTCCGAGTAGTTATTCTACTCTCGATTTATAGAAACTTCTAGACCTGCCTGTTACATAAAGCAATAAAAGCATCTACACAATGAGCTCAATGGGAATTACACTAATGCATGATAATGTTATGGTGGTGGATTTATATTTTAAAGGCAAAAACTATAGTATTCTGTATTTAATTATATGTTCCCTAGAATATAGGATATTCCATTGGATATACTAATTATACTGCACATTATGTTCTAGTGAAAATATAAAATCACATCCTTTTGAAATGTTGCCGTCTCAATTAAGATATGTAATTGAAGTTAAGATGTTTCCCTGATCAGTGTTTTAGTGCTCAGTTTCCCTGCAGCGCCACCTCAGGGGAAATTTAAAGGGGTCTTTTCATGTTATTGAATTGTGTTAATTATTAGTTTGCATTTGACTTTTCTATCTGCTCTCCTTCTTCTGCTTTGAGAGCTTTTATCTTACATTGTGTACAGCTGGCTTCAGCCACTAGTGCTTGACCTAAACCTCTACAAATGTGTGCAGTAGCTACATCGCGAAATAGAGGTTAACCCCTAACATATCAACCATCTCTCTTCTGCCTATTGACTTCTGTACAGCAGCTAGCTGCTCACCTTTTTCACTCCTCCTGATAAGCTGCTGTTAAAAATCTTGTGAAATCACCAACCGACAGCATTATCTTCTCCCTGATCAGTTTTCGTAATCACAGCTCTCACTTTCCTGAACTGTGTGCTTGTTCAAATGCTCTATTATCTTTAGTAATAATGTACACTGTAGAACAAACCATTGGTAATCGAGTGTGTTATAGCAGAACTTGTGCTGAGCTTTTTAGTTCTACAAATACTACAATTCTGCAACTTACCAGAATAGTCATTCTCGGAGAAGAGCCCACCCCCCCACTTACAAAAAACTGCAGAACTCTTAGCTGCTCAAAACAAAAGTTGACAAGTTGAGAATACATCTTACAGCATTGCTCAATTTAATTCAATAGATTGCATGACAAGTAGTGTTGAGCGATACCGTCCGATACTTGAAAGTATCGGTATCGGATAGTATCGGCCGATACCCGAAAAATATCGGATATCGCCGATACCGATATCCGATACCAATACAAGTCAATGGGACATCAAGTATCGGAAGGTATCCTCATGGATCCCAGGGTCTGAAGGAGAGGAAACTCTCCTTCAGGCCCTGGGATCCATATTAAAGTGTAAAATAAAGAATTAAAATAAAAAATATTGTTATATTCACCTCTCCGGCGGCCCCTGGACATCAGCGGGAGGATCCGGCGTCCGGCACGGCTTCTTTCTTCAAAATGCGCGCCTTCAGGACCTGTGGAATGACGTCCCGGCTTCTGATTGGTCGCGTGCCGCCCATGTGACCGCCACGCGACCAATCAGAAGCCGCGACGTCATTCCTCAGGTCCTAGAAGGCGCTCATTCTAGGACTTTAGCTGAGGAATGACGTCGCGGCTTCTGATTGGTCGCGTGGCGGTCACATGGGCGGCACGCGACCAATCAGAAGCCGGGACGTCATTCCACAGGTCCTGAAGGCGCGCATTTTGAAGAAAGAAGCCGTGCCGGACGCCGGATCCTCCCGCTGATGTCCAGGGGCCGCCGGAGAGGTGAATATAACAATATTTTTTATTTTAATTCTTTATTTTACACTTCCGATACCGATACCCGATATCACAAAAATATCGGATCTCGGTATCGGAATTCCGATACCGCAAGTATCGGCCGATACCCGATACTTGCGGTATCGGAATGCTCAACACTAATGACAAGTCCTCCAAAGAGAGAGGAGCTCTTTGTAACCAAGCCAGGAGATAAGAACCCTTAAAAGAAGATCCCTACCTGTTAACTTAAGGTACCTTCACACTGAACGATATCGCTGGCGATCCGCGACGATGCAGCGTCCTGGCTAGCGATATCGTTCAGTTTGACACGCAGCAGCGATCAGGCCCCTGCTGTGATGTCGTTGGTCGCTGCAGAAAGTCCAGAACTTTCTTTCGTCGCTGGACTCCCTGCAGACATCGCTGAATCGGCGTGTGTGACGCCGATTCAGCGATGTCTTCACTGGTAACCAGGGTAAACATCGGGTTACTAAGCGCAGGGCCGTGCTTAGTAACCCGATGTTTACCCTGGTTACCAGCGTAAAATTTAAAAAAACAAACACTACATACTTCCTTCCGCTGTCTGTCCCGGCGCTGTGCTTTCCTGCACTGGCTGTGAGCGCCGGCCAGCCAGAAAGCACAGCGGTGACGTCACCGCTGTGCTTTCCGGCCGCTGTGCTTACACAGCGCAGAGAAGCAGAATGCCGGAGGACAGACAGCGGAAGGTAAGTATGTAGTGTTTGTTTTTTTTTTAACTTTTACGCTGGTAACCAGGGTAAACATCGGGTTACTAAGCGCGGCCCTGCGCTTAGTAACCCGATGTTTACCCTGGTTACCGGCATCGTTGGTCGCTGGAGAGCTGTCTGTGTGACAGCTCTCCAGCGACCAAACAGCGACGCTGCAGCGATCGACATCGTTGTCGGTATCGCTGCAGCGTCGCTCAGTGTGAAGGTACCTTTAGAGTTCCTGTTAGAGCAGGATTTATATTTATCTATCCTGAGGCTATTGTGGATATTCTACATACATTCTCTCCTGACTTCCAGGATGGAGTTTGACCAGTATGAGTGTGAGATAACAGAGGTCCCTTAAGGTACTGTCACACTAGACGATATCGCTAGCGATCCGTGACGTTGCAGCGTCCTCGCTAGCGATATCGTCCAGTGTGACAGGCAGCGATCAGGCCCCTGCTGTGATGTCGCTGGTCGGGGAAGAAAGTCCAGAACTTTATTTCGTCGCTGGACTCCCCGTAGACATCGCTGAATCGGCGTGTGTGACACCGATTCAGCGATGTCTTCACTGGTAACCAGGGTAAACATCGGGTAACTAAGCGCAGGGCCGCGCTTAGTAACCCGATGTTTACCCTGGTTACCAGCGTAAAAAAACAAACAGTACACACTTACATTCAGCTGTCTGTCCCTTGCCGTCTGGTTCCTGCACTGACTGCTGGCCGTAAAGTGAAAGCAGAGCACAGCCACAGCGGTGAGTCACCGCTGTGTGACTCACCGCTGTGCTGTGCTTTCACTTTCACTTTACGGCCAGCAGTCAGTGCAGGAACCAGACGGCAAGGGACAGACAGCTGAATGTAAGTATGTACTGTTTGTTTTTTTACGCTGGTAACCAGGGTAAACATCGGGTTACTAAGCGCGGCCCTGCACTTAGTTACCCGAGGTTTACCCTGGTTACCGGGGACCTCGGGATCGTTGGTCGCTGGAGAGCTGTCTGTGTGACAGCTCTCCAGCGACCAAACAGCGACGCTGCAGCGATCCGGATCGTTGTCGGTATCGCTGCAGCGTCGCTAAGTGTGACGGTACCTTTAGGAATGTCTTTGTCTAACGGACAGAGAAAACATAGGAAAGTGGGATAAATTAAAATATTTTCAGTTGGGTGTAGACAGAATTAACTTTAGCCAATGAGATGTATGTATGCTAATGCCAGCACGTATTTGGAGATTATCTGAGCCAATTATATTGTTACAATGGATGAATACTAATAACCTATATAAAGACTTACCGAATGATGTGATAAGGAGAGATTTGCTTTGATGCTCAATATATGAGTGTAGCTCTTCTGTGCACGTATTTGAATTTTACAATTTAATTTGTAACAGGCACAACGTCTCAGAACGTTCCACATTTTGTCACGATGACATTACTTAATAGGATATATGAAAACATATCTAATATCTAATGATCGCTGCTATGTAGCAGAGGCGATCGAGTGGTGCCAGCTTCTAGCCTCATATGGAGGCTATTGAAGCTTGGCAAAGGTAAAAAAAAAAAAAAAGTGAAAAAAATAAATATATAAACATTTAAATCATCCCCCTTTCGCCCCATTCAAAAAAAAAAAAACCTACACAGATTTGGTATCGCCGCGTTCAGAATCGCCCGATCTATCAATAAAAATAAGCATTAACCGATCGCCAAACAGCGTAGTGAGAAAAAAATTCAAAACGCCAGAATTACGTTTTTTTGGTTGCCGCAACATTGCATTAAAATGCAATAACAGGCGATCGAAAGAACGTATCTGCACCGAAATGGTATCATTAAAAACGCCAGCTCGGCACGCAAAAAATAAGCCCTCATCCAACCCCAGATCATGAAAAATGGAGACGCTACAAGTATCGGAAAATGGCGCAATTTTTTTTTTTTTTTTTTAGCAAAGTTTGGATTTTTTTTCACCACTTAGATAACGTCATAACCTAGTCATGTTAGGTGTCTATGAACTGGAGAATCATAATGTCAGGTCAGTTTTAGCATTTATTGAACTTAGCAAAAAAGCCAAACAAAAAACCAGTGTGGGATTGTACTTTTTTTTGCAATTTCACCACACTTGGAATTTTTTTCCCGTTTTCTAGTACCCGACATGCTAAAACCAATGATGTCGTTCAAAAGTACAACTTGTTTCGCAATAAATAAGCCCTCACGTGGCCATATTGATGGAGAAATAAAAAAGTTATGGCTCTGGGAAGGAGGGGAGCGAAAAAGGAACAAGGAAAAATGGAAAATCCCAAAGTCATGAAGAAGTTAAACTGGTCTTGAACCGGCAACTGGAATTTTACAGAGATGCCCATTGGACCGAACAGTCCCATCTATGGGTATAATAAAAGGTCTTTTTTGTTCCTTGCACAGGGGATTTGGGACATATACATAGAATTCTACAATGCTATAAAATAGGGCAGGGTAGGTTTTAGACAAATTGAGTCCCTGGGCGAAATTCTAAGTAGAGCCCCCAATCTTGAAATATTCTAGCAATAACACTGTTAGGCAGGGTCGGACAGGCTGTGTGGCAATTCTGGCAAATGCCAGAAGGGTCAGTCTGGTCATGGGCTGCCTTGTCTGCTATGTTAACAGATTTGGTGTTCCCAAGACACCCATAATGTTAAGAGTTGTGACGGAGCACAAAGTTGCTGACTCTATCACTTACCCCAGCAGCCACAGGTATCATTAGAAATATTGGTCTTGTAGTAAATCTCCCTTTCCTCCATCCAGAGTAATATTAGTAATATATCCCATATGGTTCATGGGGATGGGGACAACACGGGCCTGTGTGATTTCAAAGGCCAGGTCTAAATTTCAGCCCCAGTCCGTATTTGTTAACATTTGTTACTTATAAAGGCAGTGTCAACTAGATGGGGTCCTAGCTTTACAATCTTAAAGAACAGAATAACTTCGATCCTATCACACTGCAGAAAAATCAGGTACAAAAGTGTAAGCGATCAGAAAATGTCTTTACTTTACACAACATATTGAATATACATTACATTGGGTACTGGTAATGTAGGTAATGTTACTTGTTCTTGATTCCGGGACATTTACCCATCAGCCACATATAATAAGGAATTTGCTCCTAATGGTAAATTAAAGGATTAGTGATCCCCTCCAGTTAGGAGACATGCTGTGACTGTTTGGCGGATACACATCTCGCATGCACACGCTTAATTATGAAACGCTAAGCAGCATTGATTCCAAACTCAATCAATTATACATCCCTGTCACATTGTTTGTGTAGACATGTGCATCTGTCTTCATAGGCTTCATCTTGTCTTTACAGATTGCAAAAATGGATCACACCGGAGATGTTTGAATCCTGTATTTCTGTTTCTACCCAATAGACCTACCTTCTTGTCTCGATGTGTTCCATAAGGAACTTACATAGTTACATAGGTTGAAAAAATACCTAGGTCCATGACGTTCAACCTTTCTCTACCAATTATACATGTAGTCACTAAATTATCTATAACCACAATGTTATGTGTACTCAGGAAATCATCCGGCCCTTTTTTTTAAAAAAAAAATTAGTTTCGAAAAGTCCATCTCTTACTGCCTGAAAGTCTACACCTTGTGGCCACCAACATAAAGTAGATTTATTCTGGACTGAGTTACAGAATGGGTTTATTTCCCCCAGTTTGTTGCCCTTTCCCTGTAAAAATAACCAAGCCAAGGTAGTATGTGAATCCTCACATTACACACACTGCGATTTGCAGACTTTCAGACACATTTTGACTAGACTCAGTCTGACTTCGCTCAATACATTTGCATTGAGCGAGGCTGCGGCCATCTAGTTGGTACATGATTACATGTATGCAAATCATATCCTTGCAGTCACCGTAAAATCCTTCTAGCGTGAAGTGCACGCAATGCGAGGATTCACAAGTCTGCAGTCACATAGCGTGGTTGCAAACTTGTAGCCTGTGTCTGGACAACACAATTAAGGTGTGTCCTATTTAAATGACTAGTTATGGGTTATTGGCATATTACGTTGCCACTTATCATGGGTATTTAGCATATTGCACTGTGCCTTTTTAAAATATTTATAGTGTATAAAAGTAAGTTGGTAAAGCCGGTTTCATATGTCCATGACACGTGGTTCATGTTCAGACTGGACCAGTTGTCCAGACCACCAGGTTACCTGTCTCATAGGCATATATGAGGCTAGCTCAGGTCAGGAGACCATGCGTTTGGACCAGGTATTCTGGCCTGAGCATGGATCTTGTTTGACAGACAAGCTGATGTTTATATGTGGAAAATGCATATGACAGGTTCCATCTATGCTCAAAAAATGCAGCCCTAAAGAGCTAATGCCAGTTCTGTAGTTCATGAAAAATCATATTGTTAGATATGTGAGAATCGTTGCCATGATCATGGACCTTATGAGCGGGGATTTTCACTATCAGTCTATTCCTGTTTGGTTTCTTCATTTGGTTTAATTTTTTTGTATTTCCAGTACAAACATATCCCTCTGTATATCATATAAACAGAGATGTCCCTTCTAATATTTACTTATTATTATGTAATACTATTTTATTCAGCATCCTAATGAATAGATTAGGGATTTTTCATTACTAGATGTGTTCATTAGGCAGATGCTGCTCTATTTAGAAGTCTGATGTCATTGATAGCAAGATTCATTGTTTTAGGCTAATGTAACAGGATCACGTCATCCTGGTATTTATTATCCACATCTACATTGTCTCATTAGTCAAGTGATTAGTCAGTCACCCTGCGGTATATACAACGAGCTTTTACTGCTTTTCAGTAATGACCTATACCATATCATCTATAGCAATTTGTCCTTGTGAGCTTATGGACAGACTCTGCCATTGTTTTTATTTTACTTACAGCTCATAGTAGTAATTGAGATCCCCCAAAAAATCCAACTTAAAGGGATTGCCCAAAACTTCTTTGGATAGGTCATGAATATCAGAACTGTGGTGCACATGCGCCGTCTTTACCTACGGACCATCGTCGCTTTTTGGCCATTCCTGGCGCATGCGCACTACAGTACTTTGCTCTGCCCTTGGCTTTGCAGAAAGAAGTGCGCCTGTGCAGGAGTGCGATGGTGGACTCTGTGTGGATGACGTAGGACATGTCATCCACATGAAGCAAGGAAGGAAGACGACAATCGAAAGAAGACCTTTTTAAAGACCAGAGACACCCATTGGACCAGACAGTTCCGTCTATGGGGATAATAAAAGATCTTTTTTGTGCCTTGCATAGGGGATTTGGGACATACAGACAGGATATCAGAATGCTGTGAAATGGGGCAGGAGCGGTTTTGGACAAATCGAGTCCCTGGACGAAATGCAAAGTAAGGTCCCCAATCCTGAAAAATGCCAACAATAACACAGTGAGGGTAGGTTCACACGAGTGTATAGTACATTTTTCAGAGTTTCTTCCAGAAAAGAATGATTTTTTTTTCTCACTCGTTCTCCATTTACAATCAGGTTTTTTTACAGCAGCTTTTAATTATTTACAAGAACATTTACAGTTTCCTATATTACAGGATTGTAATATATCTGTAAAAATCCGATGTTATGCTGTTGCTCCGTCTGACATCTGATTGTTTTGTGCACCTACAGTAGAAAATAGTGCACGCTGCAATTTTTTTTTTTTTTTTACATGCAGATTCGTCAGTGGAAAAAAGAAATCACTCGTCTGCACTGCCCCGTTGAATAACATTGGTCTAAGTGCTGTACGTTTTTTTCACAGACAACGCTCGGACAGAAAATATGGTTGTGTGAATGAGTCCTAACAATCAAAGAATAGAAAAAATGGCACAATGCATTTTTGTACATCCTACTCCATTAACAGCAGAATAAAATGCAATATGAAAAAAGTCCTATATGTTCCTCAAAGTTTTAACCGGTGCAGCCACAAGATCACTGCAGCAAAGAGCCAGGACTGGCATAGACCCACCGCAGTTTCGTAGCTGGTGCCATGGGGGATTTATCGTTCCTGCTAAAAAATGATTGCCGTATATTTTCAGAAAGCCCCTTTAGGGTTTGTTCACATGCACCATTTTTTGCTGCAGATTGTTCTGCATTAAAAACCAGACTGCTGGTAGGAAAAATTCTGCACACAGTACGCACATTTAGTGTGTTTTTTTGTATGTGTTTTTGCAGAATTTACACTTGCATTTTTATTTTCGATTAATTTGAATAGAGAAAAATGCTGAAAGAATCAACAGTGCTGCTTACACCTAAAAAACATCTCTAGAATCCGCCCTTTTCTCACCATGGAGGCAGCTAAAACCCTCACTGTCGCCCTGATCCACTCCCGCCTGGACTACTGTAACGCTCTCTTAATTGGCCTCCCCCTCATTCGACTTTCCCCTCTCCAGTCCATCCTTAATGCAGCAGCCAGGGTCGTCCATCTGGCTAATCGTTACTCGGACGCGTCCGCTCTTCGCCAGTCATTACACTGGCTGCCCATTCATTACAGGATACAATTCAAAGTACTTGTTCTCACCCACAAAGCTCTCCACAGTGCGGCACCCCCTTACATCTCCTCCCTCATTTCTGTCTATCAGCCTAACAGACCACTGCGCTCTGCAAATGACTTTTGATTAACCTCTGCACTAATCCGTACCTCCCACTCCCGACTCCAAGACTTCTCCCGTGCTGCACCAATCCTCTGGAATGCTCTACCCCAAGATATTAGGACCATCCATAATTTGCATAGTTTTAGGCGCTCGCTCAAAACACATTTGTTCAGAGCGGCCTATCACGTTCACTAATCAGTCATTTTATGTTTGTGTGTGTGTGTAGCCCATTCACTATCCCTATCTATCCCCCACCCCCTGAAGATGGACCATAATTGTAAATACATCATTGTAAATACACACCTGTGCTTTGTATCTCCCCCACCTCATTGTAGATTGTAAGCTCTCACGAGCAGGGTCGTCTTATTTTGCTTTAATTATTGTATTGTTAACGTTGTTACTTATGACTTTTGTGTGTTAAACTGTAAAGCGCTGCGGAATATGTTGGCGCTATATAAATAAAGATTATTATTATTATTATTAACAGTGCTGCAGGTATACTGGGACAGCTAGGAATAGTTTAGGAAGCTGACTATTTCATAAAGACAACAGTATATTAAGCCCTGTTCACATTGTGTTTCTGCAGTGTATCCTGGGCTTTTGCCCGAATCCCCCCTAACACAGGATCCAGACAAATCCTTGATGGGGCCATAGACCGCAATGATACAATTGGAGTTCAAATTAATTCTATTTGTGACTTTTTTTCTGAAATTGACTGTCCTTTTTTTTCTTAAAGTCTCAGTTTGTGTTTTTTTTTCTTATAGTGTCCACTTTTCTGTGGCTGTTGGAACACATGTGCACTAGCAGAATAAAAATCACACACAGAAATTATTTGAACTCCATTCTGTCTATGGCTAGGGGATAAAGGCAGAAGCCTATGGCCGCACTGCAGAGACACAATGTGACAAGGACCTAAGGTAAAATGCAGAGCTTAGACCACATATGTCAAACTCTGGCCCACAGGCAAAAACTAGCCCGCAAGGTGAGTATATTTAGCCTGTGATGCTGAGTAAACCCCCACCTAGCATCACACTTTCAACTATAACGGCATCCTGGATACAGTTGAAGCAATGATGGAGGGGGGAGTGTCAGCTTATGCTCCCTCCACCATCATTGTCCCTCTTTGACGTCTCAGCATAGCGGGTGCGATGATGTCATTACAGCGCCCCTGTAGGGCCGAGCAATGAAGAGTGTCGCTGAGACAGCAGTAGTGGGGGAATGAGGAGAGGTGAGTATTTATTTATTTCTTAATGTGGGGTCCATTATTCTGATGGAAGACAATGCAGGTTGCTGTTATACTCTATGTAGCACTCTGTGGGGCCATTATACTGTAGAGAGCACTATGTTTGACCATTATACTGTATGTAAGGCAATACAGGGCCCCATTATACTGTATGGAGGACTATGCAGTGCTCACTATACTGTATGGAGTACTTTCTGGCCATTGTACTGTATGGAGGACTGTCTGGGGATTACAGTTTGAGAATCATAATGTTATGGGGTCACCTTTCTTTGTCGAGGGGGATTGAGAGAGGGGGTACAGTAGGGTCATCTTACAGTGTGTGTGGACGGTACTGTGTAGGAATTCACTGTGGGGGTATCATACTGTGATTGGGGGCACTTTTGTTGGCATCATACTTAATCTGTATTATTCAATTTTTTTTATCCTTTAATACATATTTAAATTAGGCCATATTTAAATTAAACTGTAACCACTCCCCCTGCCCTGATTGACATTGCATTGGAGTTAGCTGTCAGTCGGGCCTGGGACACGGTTACAGCCGGCTTACTGTATACTCAGAGTGGTGACTCAACCAGCTCTGGTGCCACCCCTGTGACTGAAACCGGACCGCTGCAGAGAAAATAAAGTTAATTTTCTCCCTGCAACATTGGAGCGGAGCAGATAAATAACGCTATTAACCTGCAGATTAACCCCATACATGCATGTTAATAGTATTTTTGTGGTGACAGGCTCCCTTTAAGTAAGAAGATGGAAAGCATATTTTGTGTCATTTTTAGACCTGGTCATTTTTGAAGTAGTAGAATTTCTTTTTTTAGTCCATGGAGAATAATGTTAGAGTTCCCTATGGACCACAGTATAACAAGGGCTCAAAGAAATGTCACCCAAACAGTCAAACTAAAGGTGTCTTGCTGTGTTTCGAGATATATTTTGGATTCTTTTCTTTCTTTTTTTATAGCTCACTTCTTTTGTATATTCTTTCCTTTTAAATCTCAGTTGACTACGAATATAAGCATTTTTGGTGCTGACTGCTGATGTAAAGAATATGCTTCATAGCGATTTTTACTGGTAAAATAGGATAACTCTGGGGTAGATGACTATTCTTAACTCCAGCTTTTCACTCCAGAATGTGTGGATGGATTGGATTTCTCAAAACTTATTTGTTTTCCTTTAATGACCGATTTTTCTCATTATTCCTCTTTAAATCTGCATGAGCCGCAGAAATACCGATAAAATAAAAGGTTGATTGCATTCTTCATGGACCAAAACTTAGTACATCTTCCTGACTGTAAAAAATCTCCAAAAGCTATTGGGCTTGAAGGATGCAAAATCTACTCGGGTGGAGATCTTATGCAATACAGTTGTATACATTTTCATTCTTGGCCATCACTGACATCGTACTTTGCCAAAGCAGCTAAAAATATTAAACATAACAAAAAAGGAGAAAAAAGTTCCAGCACCATACATTTCATGTATTGTATTGTTCATATGCCTATAACTAAGAACTTTGTTCGAAACGCGTTAGGCGTTTAAGGACTACGTCCCCGCATAATGTTTTTGTTTCTTGACATGACCATAAAATATTGAAGATTTTTATGAAAAGACGCCTGGTGCTGGAACTTTTTCCTCCTTTTTTGTTATTGCTAATGAGTGGTATCCAGCCACTTGTTCCTGGCACCTGTGTTCATCAGGATTCTGATAAGGCACCACTAATCCCTTTGCCTGTTCATAGTATGATGTTCAAAATATTAAACCGTTTCAGGTATTTAAAGATAATTGCAATAATTACCTATCCACTGGAAAGGGGAAACATTTTAGTTGACTTAACATGCATCCACTAAGATCATGAACAATCAAGAGGTTTCCTACCCGTCATTAGGACTTCCGTTGAGACCATGCAGGTGGCCATTCCATGTTGCTCTATGGAAGGCACCAAACAGTCTGGTATGATTTCCCAGCTGCCCCCATGAAGCGGAAACTTAATATTGATTTTCTGGTGGGGAGTAACTCGGGTGTCAGGTACTCATTTTGAGGAAGAGTGCCAACATACAATATGCAAAGGGTTAAAGTGATAGACCATAGTTCATTGATGGGCTCTTT
The DNA here is from genome assembly GCF_032444005.1 of Ranitomeya imitator. NCBI lineage: Eukaryota > Metazoa > Chordata > Amphibia > Anura > Dendrobatidae > Ranitomeya > Ranitomeya imitator. The sequence continues at coordinate 74,876,720 of NC_091286.1, read as the reverse complement.
TAATTTCCAGATAATGGCTGTAATTAATATAGCATGCACTAATACATTTTCTCCGGATAATTTTATTATTAACATGATTATTACAGTCTCAGTTATGCTTTAGCATTTGTACCATTATCCAACCCTTTTATCCAGCACTGTGCTACAGAACATGTCCATGAACCTTTAAAGACATAGATCCTGCCATTTAGATCTGAAACATTTGACCATGAAAAGATCAAGTGACCAATTAAAAGCTACAAAGAAATTCATTCTGTGATCATGTCAAGGTTGTGTGCAAGTGTCTGTGCCATATTGTATTACATTGTCCTCTCGAGCATCTGGCTGTGCTATGGCAGTTATAGGTAGTGCATCCAGTATTACTCTGCGTCCTTCCGGGCTCCTAGATACATCAGCTAAAATGGTCACAAGCACAGGTCATTCCGGACTTTACTCAAGAACGTCTGATTTGTTAATTTCTTCATTACCGTAAGTCATTCTGTCCAGCTCATCAATTTTATCTGTGCGCTTTTATGTTTGTGTTCTTCATAGCCAATTCATAAATATATACCATCTACAATATTTTGTACAAATCTTTACTTGTTATTAAAGGGAACCTGTCACCAGAAATAATGCTGATAACATGCAGATATCAGATTAAACTGCAGGTTGACAGTATTATGCTGTCCAGCACCTGCATGCAGCCGAGTTCAGCCGGAAGAAGGGGATCTTTACTCTCCCTGCCAGCATTTAGTATTCAGTCACGGAGGCGGGGGCAACGCCGTAGAGTGCGGCCGATGTAACCGCGCCCTAGGCCCTGACTGACAGCCAGCCGCAATGTAGAGCCACTGCCAGTCAGGGCCGATGCGTGGTTACAGCTGAACCGGCGCCGCCCCCACCCCTACAACTGAATACCAAATGCTGGTGGGGAGAACAAATATCATTTTCTCCCTGCAGGCGCCGAAGAGCATAATAACACTGTTAGCTTAAAGATTAACCCCTTATCTGCAGGTTTAACAGCGTTACTCCTAATCACATGTTCCCTTTAAAGGGCAGGACATAAGATAAAAACAAAATGAGCAAATACTATGCAGTAAATAAGGAAATCGTACTAGTACTTGTAAAGAACATGGGGAACTTAGTTAACATTTTGTTGATAAAACAAAAACCTAAAAGCCAACGCACGAAGAAGTGTACCCCAATCGGGACGGTATCCTAACTCTTGTAGGTCACCTCACTATGCGTCAGCAGACGTAAAAAAAAGATAAGATGCATTTGTTTTCTGTTATTAAAGGGCTCGTCCGCTCTTCTGCAGTCACTATTTGTGACTGCAGACTTCTGAATCCTTATAGTGTGCACCCTGCATGCTGTCAGGATCCTCCGGTGATGTGACTGCAAGTATACGATGTGCATACTTCCGACCTCATTCCGACTAGACGTCTGCAACCTCATTCAATACATATGCTGTAATGATTCAGAAGTTGGCAAACATATAGAGTGATTGCAGACTTTTGGCAAGAATCGACAACCCCTTTAATGCTTTAGTGACCTTGTAAGACATTTAGAAAACGAGAATTATACCAATCCATATGTGCTATAACCTAACCTAACACACAGATGGGAAAATGTAGTGAAACTCAAAGTATATAACGCGGATGGATATTCCCAGCATTATCAGCTGTCCGCAGGACTCGGATGTCTCTGCCTAAAGGTACCTTCACACTAAACGATATCGCTAGCGATCCGTGACGTTGCAGCGTCCTCGCTAGCGATATCGTTCAGTTTGACACGCAGCAGCGATCAGAATCCTGCTGTGATGTCGTTGGTCGGAGCTAGAGGGCCAGAACTTTATTTCGTCGCTGGCTCTCCCGCTGACATCGCTGAATCGGCGTGTGTGACACCGATTCAGCGATGTCTTCGCTGGTAACCAGGGTAAACATCGGGTTACTAAGCGCAGGGCCGCGCTTAGTAACCCGATGTTTACCCTGGATACCATCCTAAAAGTAAAAAAAACAAATGCTTCATACTTACCTTCGGCTGTCTGTCCCTCGGCGCTGTGCTTTCCTGCACTCACTGTGAGCACAGCGGCCGGAAAGCACAGCGGTGACGTCACCGCTCTGCTTTACGGCCGCTGTGCTCACAGCCAGTACAGAGAAGCACAGCGCCGGGGACAGACAGGGGAAGGTAAGTATGAAGCGTTTGTTTTTTTTAACTTTTAGGATGGTAACTAGGGTAAACATCGGGTTACTAAGTGCGGCCCTGCGCTTAGTAACCCGATGTTTACCCTGGTTACCGGCATCGTTGGTCGCTGGAGAGCTGTCTGTATGACAGCTCTCCAGCGACCAAACAGCGACGCTGCAGCGATCCGGATCATTGTCTGGATCGCTGCAGCGTCGTTTAGTGTGAAGGTACCTTAACAGTCCCATAAAGAACAGAGTAATGTTGTGCCTGTACAACCACCACTGCCTTTCAGAAGTCTGTTCTCCAGATCCTTGGCGGTCCCAGCAGTCAGACCCCACTAATCAGATAGTAATTTTCCATTGACATGCGCTGACATTTGTATGAGGATTACATTGTGATGTCAGTGCTGACATTTATACAGCAATCCGAGGAGCTCCCATACGTAGGTGTTGCTCATCTCTCTGGCACCTGCAGTCTGTCACAGATCTCTCCGGTAGAAAGTGACTTTTCCTATGTCGCCCACTAACACTTTCTTGCAGAAGAGATTGTGCAACCGTTGCTATATTATAATGTGTCTGTCTGCGAAACATAAAAATGTAGACGTTGCAGATCTTTATGAAAAGGATGAGATTGTCTCATAACCTTCAATTTATAAATGGTAGACAGGACGCACTCCAATTTCTTTAGAAAGAGGTTCTGCAGCGGCAGGTAAAAGGAATAATGTTCCTTCTACAATTTTGTAAACTCTTAATCACCTGGAAGGGTTGTGATCTGTACAATACACATTGGTGGGCTGTATATTGCCCATGGCTGTTAGTTATCTACTAGTTCTCTACTAGTTCTCTACTAGTTCTCTACAGGACTTACCGATGCAGTTCTATAAAATTGAACACTGATTTTTTTTTTTTATACTACTACGATGTACCATATATTGTTGGTGTTGGTACAGATGGGCTCCTGTGCTGCTCTGCCCTTCTCCACACTGAGGTTGGCTGACACAAGGTAACTTTTTAATGCTAGAGACAGGATAGGACCATCCCGATTGGGTCACCTTGTCGCGGTTGAATGGTTTTTATTACACTACTCAAAAAAATAAAGGGAACACTAAAGTGCCACATCCTAGATATCACTGAATGAAATATTCCAGTTGTAAATCTTTATTCATTACATAGTGGAATGTGTTGAGAACAATAAAACCTAAAAATGATCAACGCAAATCACAACTAATATCCCACGGAGGTCTGGAGTTGGAATGATGCTCAAAATCAAAGTGGAAAATGAAGTTGCAGGTTGATCCAACTTCAGTGGAAATGCCTCAAGACAAGGAAATGATGCTCAGTAGTGTGTGTGGCCTCCATGTACCTGTATTACCTCCTTACAACGCCTGGGCATGCTCCTGATAAGGCGGCGGGTGGTGTTCTGATGGATCTCATCCCACACCTGGCCTGCTGGAAGTCATTTTGCAGGGCTCTGGCAGTTCTCCTACTGTTCCTCCTTTCACAAAGGCTGAGGTAGTGGTCCTGCTGCTGGGTTGTTGCCCTCCTATAGCCCGTTCCACGTCTCCTGGTACCGCCTCCAGCCTCTGGACACTGCTCTGACAGACACAGCAAACCTTCTTGCCACAGCTCGCATTGATGTGCCATCCTGGATGAGCTGCACTACCTGAGCCACTTGTGTGGGTTGTAGAGTCCGTCTCATGCTACTACGAGTGTGAAAGCACAACCAACATTCAAAAGTGACCAAAACATCAGCCAGAAAGCATTGGTACTGAGATGTGGTCTGTGGTCCCCACCTGCAGAACCACTCGTTTTATAGGGGGTGTCTTGATAATTGCCAATAATTTCCATCTGTTGTCTATTCCATGTGCACAGCAGCATGTGAAATTGATTGTCAATCAGTGCTGCTTCCTAAGTGGACAGTTTGATTTCACAGAAGTTTGATTTACTTGGAGTTATATTCTGTTTAGTGTTCCCTTTATTTTTTTGAGCAGTGTATTTTTTTAAATCAAAATAGTGTTATCAAAGTGCCCTATGTTATTTATGTGTTCTATTACTATGTATTTATTGCTTGCCTGAGGAGGTGGTGATGGCGAAATCAGTCGAGGGGTTCAAGAGAGGCCTGGATGTCTTCCTGGAGCAGAACAATATTGTATCATACAATTAGGTTCTGTAGAAGGACGTAGATCTGGGGATTTATTATGATGGAATATAGGCTGAACTGGATGGACAAATGTCTTTTTTCGGCCTTACTAACTATGTTACTATGTTACCAGAGGGTTTGCTCATTTACTTTTTTTCTGGGGTTTTGACTGTGGTATATATGCAGCATTGTTTTAGTTACTGGGTCATGTGCTGATAGAATAACAATTGTGTTACTAATACTCTTGGTAAAATGTCACATTTTCCAATTTGTTGTTTTGAAAATAGGCAAAGGAAAGAGTTGGCGTCTTCTGTAGAGTTAGGTGAGGTGACTGTTCCAGGATTTTCTGGCTTTATGTCCTTAAAGTTCTGGTAGAGGATGTAGTTAGTTAAAATTCACTTTGTGTACTGTAGGTGGACACATCCTTTAAGCTTGCGGAGATGATAATCATGTTATGAAGCTAATTGCCAGAAGAGATTGTGCCAGACCACATAATGAAGACAGCAGTGCTTAGAGTACATTCCGATGAAATAGCACATTTTTAGACATATTGGATGACAGTCAGCTTTGCTCTGAAATAATTAATTGAAGCCCTGTTTATTATGACCTAATTGACTAGCAATTAGCCAAAAATGTCACTCAAACCTACAGCATGTTTGCTACATTTGGAAATTAGTAACTTTGTGACTTTTTAGAGAAAGCTTCTAATTGTGATTAGATTGTCGGGGCCTGGGAAATATTTAAGAGGTTTTCTTTCATTCAAAATCATGTGAAATAGTTTTTTTATATTTATTTCAGCATTTGTCATGCACCGTTCTATACCAACAGCATGAATTTCGTATAGTGGCTGCCTCCTCTAGGCAACCCAATTGTAATGGGCCCCATGATTAGCAGATTGTTACTGGTACATCTTCAGAAATCTGTAGTGACCGCCTTCACTCTCCTCAAACCTATCACTCCTCTCTATTTCCCATCTTATCTGCCCTTCCCTACCATCCCTTATCTTTTCACATATTTGCCCCTTTTCTATACTTAGCTATAAGAAATGAACATATTGTCCAAAAGTCGAAAAACTTAAACTAAATGCTAAAGCTAAGCTTCTGTGTTCTCCTCCAGTCTTTGGAATTCCTTCTTCTCCTCTCTACCAGTATCTGCCTTTTTTTAGACTACATTATTGTCTGTGGCTAAAAAGGTGAAGACCACCAGAAAGGAGGCAAAATGTATTCTACAGTTACAGACTTTGGACTTCATAAGTCTCATTGTACTCATGGCACTTTCAGGGTAGATTCCGTTTTTGTTTTAAATTTAGACGGATTTCCTGATGAAGTCATGAATGTTATGTGAAAACAGCCTAAGGGGAGCTACTTGGTCTAGGGTGCTTCTAAGAGTGTCATTGTAGTGATGTACAGCCAGATCAGGACAGGAAAAAGAAGAGATTGGGGACAATGATGAGTGTAGGGAGTCTGAAAGTGTATGAGGGTTAATGGCTTGTAGATTTCTGACTGAATTTTTAGGTAGGAGGGTGCTGGGGTGAGCGAGGATTTGTGAGCATGAAGGAGAGAATGTTGTGGTTAGAGAGGGGAAGAGTTATTTAGGTAGGAGATTGAACACAGCCGGCCAAAGACCAGGTCAAGGGTGTTACCGTCTTTGTGTGTCTCAGAGGTTGAGAGCTGTGCGAGGCCAAGTGAAGTGGTTAGTGATGGAAGCTGGGATGCAGATGTAGAAGTTGGGCTGTTTATGGGGATGTTGAAGTCTCCCAGGATAAGGGTTGGGAGTTCTGAGGACAGGAAGTGCGGCAGCCAGGCAGAGAAATGGTCCAGGAAGTGGGTGGGTGAGCCTGGGGGCCGGTATATGACTGCTATTCTGAGGGAGAGGGGACGGAAGAGCCTGATGGTGTGGACCTCAAAAGAAGGGAATGAGCGTGATGGAGTTGGTGGGATGACCTGGAAGGTGGAAGGTGCATTGTGGGGACAGGAGTATGCCGACTCCACCACCAGGTCTGTTTGTGGGTCTCGGGGAATGGGAGAATTGAAGACCGCCATGGGAAATGGCAGCATTTTTTTCATTTTTTTTTTCTTCTTTCTTTTATCTTTCTTTCTTTCTTTCTCTTTCTTTCTTTCTTTCTTTCTTTCTTTCTTTCTTTCTTTCTTTCTTTCTTTCTTCCCTTTCTTTCTTTTTTCTTTCTTTCTTTTTCTCTCCACTTTACCCATCCTCGCGCCCTGGTTCCCCCTTTCGTCCTTCTTTTTCTTCTTTCTTAATTCCTTCCTTCTTTTGTTTCCTTACTTTTCCCTTCCCATCTTGTACCAGTAAAAATAATCTATTTGTGTAAAGATAGACATATTCCAAAAAGGAAATTACTTGTTTCTTTTTCCCTTTCTTAGGTGCTGTAGAAGATCAATCATAGTTATCCATTTTCTTTCCCCTATTTTTCGCTTTCAAAATGTTTTATTAACTTTTAAACTTTAACCGGAAGGCATAAGTCAGGAGGGGGAGGAGGGGAGGGAGAGGGATATGGAGGTAGGGAAAAACAAACCCCTAACAATGGGGTGTAATGATGATCATACAGTAAATTTGTATCGGACAAATATGATAACAAGAACTATGTACAGATTTTTGCAAGCATATTACTAAGCGTCTTGAAATGAAACCAAGAGTGTAAATTAGAACCACATAAAACATAAATCAAGATAAACACATTATGATTAATAAATGGAGCCTGAACTTGATTAACACTTCAAGTTATCGGGGTAGGGAATATTTCGTCCCATCTGGACCATTTTTTCATGAATTTTAGACACTGGTTATTCGCTATTGAAAAATGAAATTCATGGGATCTGTGCTGAGAAACTCTTAGTATGATATCTTTTACTGATGGTATCTGTTGACTTTTCCAATGAAAAGCAATAAAATTCTTCACCACGAGACATAAATGAATTATAGTTAGTTTCAAGTTTTGGTCGAGCTGATCAAGTCCAATAGACAGCAGAGCATTTTGGGGTTGTAAACTGAAGGGAATATTGGTAAGTTTGCTGATGACCTCTCTAGAAAGTTTTTTCCAGAGAGGGTTTACCATTGGGCAGCTCCAAAATATGTGGATCATGTCACTTTTTTGGCCACATCCTCTCCAACATTGGGAAGAGTTTGTTGATCCTATGTGTGCCAACCTACTTGGGGTGTAGTACCACCGCGAGATCACTTTAAAATGGGTTTCTTGGAGAGACATGGAAAGAGTTGATTGATAGGAAGTGGTGAAGGCCTCCTCCCAATCCTCAATATTGTATGAATCCTTTAAATCTTGTTCCCACCTAATCATTGGGGGGCTTTTGGATATATTAAAATCTGAGTTGAAGTTATTATAAATAAATTTATGGCTCCAAAATATACGATGGCCAATGTTGTTAAGCAATTTGATTGAAGATTCTGAGAATTTTGGTTTGTCTCCCAAGAAAGACCCTATGTTCTTTTTAAGAATCATATAATCCATAAAGGAAGATGTGTGTATGCCGAATTTGCTTTTTAAGGTTTGAAAATTTACAAAAGTTTGGTCCGAATATATATCACCTATTTTTTTAATTTTTGAGTCTACCCATAGTTTAGGGAGAGTTTGATTGATTATAGAATAAACCAAGGAGATGGGAATGTCTTTTAGGATATCTGAATGTTTTAGGCCATTTTTCTGGTAAGATAATTTCTTCCAGGCTTTAGCCATCGCCTGAAAAAGGGGGTATGATACAGAATCTGGAAGGATATTGAAAAGAACTTTGTGAATGATTGACTTTGGATGGCAGTTGTTGTTTATTGCCATCTCTAAATCAAACCATACCGGAGGGTCCGTACTTTGAAGCCAGTGAATGCTTTGCTTTATCAGAAGAGTGTGGTAATGTGCTTTGAGGTTTGGGACATTGATCCCACCATTAGTTTTCCTTTTATATAAAGTTTGAGTGGCTGTTCTAGGTTTTTTTGAGTTCCAGATGAATGTCTTAATCTGTGTTTGAAGATGAGTGAAGCAGATGTCCGAGAGCGGAAGGGGAATATACCTAAGAACGTAGAAGAGTTTTGGTAAGATGAAAAGTCCCATTGTAAGGGTCCTCCCCCACCATGATAAAGTGTTATCTCTATGAGCGATGTTTTCTTTGCTTATAATCTCGCTCAAGAGATTGAAATTTGATTTTATTGTCCCTTTCAAGGTTTTGTTTATCAAAATGCCAAGGTATGTAAATTCTTTATCACACCAGTTTAACATAGTTGAGTTTTTTATGGTTTGGATTTGATCTTTATCTAGGCCTAAGGGTAGGATATTTGATTTGACTTCGTTAATTTTAAAATTTGAAAGAGTAGAAAATTTTTCAATATTTAGTAACACCTCAGGGATAGAGGTTTCTGGGTTTGACAGAGTTAATATTAGATCATCTGCGAAAAGTGTGATTTTATGATGCCTAGTATAGGTGGAGATGCCCGTGATTTTGTTATTAGATCTTATTAGTTCGGCTAAGGGTTCTATAGCTATATTAAATAAAATAGGTGAGAGGGGGCAGCCCTGTCTGGTACCATTATTGATACAGAAGGGATCCGAAATTTGACAGTTGCAGCAGATGCTAGCTTTAGGCTTCGAGTAGAGGGCCATGATGTATGATATCATGGATTCATCAAACCCGAATTTTGCCAAGCTCTCTCTCAAGAAGTCCCAGTCGACCCTGTCAAAGGCCTTCTCGGCGTCAAGAGACAATAAGGCTAGGGGTGTTTTGTTTTTCCTAGCCCAACTCATGATGTCTATAATTCTTCTGGTTGCATCTGCCGGTTGCCTACCTTTCACGAACCCCATCTGATCATTGGGTATCAGTCTTGGAAGTATAAGGCTAATCCTGTCTGCTAAGATTTTTGAATAAATCTTCAAGTCCACGTTAATCAAGGAAATGGGTCTAAAATTTTCTATAGCCTCGGGGTCACCTTTAGATTTTGGAATAACTGAGATCGTAGCCATTAGCATTTCCTGTGGAAAAGATCCCCCTTGGAAAATATAATTAAAGACCTCGGCCAAGTGTGGAGAAAGAGCACCTGGAAAGGCTTTGTAGTAATCGTTTGTGAACCCATCAGGTCTAGGGGATTTATGAAGGCCGATTTCCTTGATTACACTTTCTATTTCGCTCGGGGTAATTGGGGCTGTAAGGGAGGTGAGTTCATCTGAAGTTAGAGTAGGAAGATTAATTTGTGACAAAAAAGCTTTGATTTTGTTGATTTTTCCTAATTTCTCAATGGGGTCATTATTTTTGGGATTAATATTATATAATTTTGAGTAAAATTTTGCAAACTCGTTTGCTACTTCTTTTGGGTGTGAAATTTTACCCGTCCCGTCCAATTTATTAATCCTGTTAATTCTATTGTTAATTCTTTTCTTTTTAATTTTGTTGGCCATAAATTTAGTAGGTCTGTTATGGGAAGTGTAATACTTGTAGTTTGACATTTTCACAATAGCATCGTAAGGTGAGAATAGAATCTCTCTGAGTTCCGTTCTCAACTTAGATAGTTCCGTCTGCAAGTTTTGGGGGGGTGTGGTAAATTTAAGTAATTTGTTTTCCAATTCTCGAATTTTGTTTGATAAGTTTTGAATTTGTTTCCTGGACTCTTTTTTCTCTTTTGCAGCTAAGCCCATAATCACTCCTCTAATTACTGCTTTATGGGCACACCAGTTATTGCAAGGGTTTGTCATTTCAGGTTTGTTGTTGTTTCCCCTATTTTTCTTCACACTGTCACAGCCATCATTAGGAAAGATCCTGTGTCATCGCAGAACAGATTAGTAGCCGTTAATCTAGAGAAGGGATGCTCCCTGACCTGTCTGTTTAAAGGTACTGTCACACTAGACGATATCGCTAGCGATCCGTGACGTTGCAGCGTCCTCGCTAGCGATATCGTCCAGTGTGACAGGCAGCAGCGATCAGGCCCCTGCTGGGAGATCGCTGGTCGGGGAAGAAAGTCCAGAACTTTATTTCGTCGCTGGACTCCCCGTAGACATCGCTGAATCGGCGTGTGTGACACCGATTCAGCGATGTCTTCACTGGTAACCAGGGTAAACATCGGGTTACTAAGCGCAGGGCCGCGCTTAGTAACCCGATGTTTACCCTGGTTACCAGCATAAAAAAACAAACAGTACATACTTACATTCAGCTGTCTGTCCCTTGCCGTCTGGTTCCTGCACTGACTGCTGGCCGTAAAGTGAAAGCAGAGCACAGCCACAGCGGTGAGTCAAAATTTCTACTTACTGTAGCTCAACTGTGTGAAAGTTGCATCGAGTGCATCCCGAAAAATGCATCTAGGACAGCAGCAACACATGAAAAACCTCAATTCTTTCTCCTTGTCCATTGTATCAGGACTAGAAAAGTAAGAAAGACTATATTACCAGAAGCATTGGTCCCTATACACACTACACATATTTATGCTAGCAACATACCGTAGTTTGCCTCTGTGTGCTGCTGACATTGTCACTATATTACAGATGAACTCTTAGAGGTTGGTAACTCACCAGTGCATAGTAGAAGACGGAGTCGCGACTTATTTTTTCTTTACTGAGCTTTCCCAGAGAAGTAAGTATTGGTCAAATTCCAAGGGCTGTGTGAGTACCAAAATAGCAATTTTGCAAACAGAACAGATACAGTGCAAAAATAAAAGTTTAACCTGACTCTCCTTGTGTCCATATCAATGTTTACACATAGATAAAGCATTAGAGTCGCACAGTCATCTTTTCATTTCCAATGTTTAGAATAAGGGTACCGTCTCACAGTGGCACTTTGGTTGCTACGACGGCACGATCCGTGACGTTCCAGCGATATACTTACGATCTCGCTGTGTCTGACACGCTACTGCGATCAGTTACCCCGCTGAGAATCGTACGTCGTAGCAGATCGTTTGAAAATTTCTTTCGTCGTCAAATGTCCCGCTGTGGCGGCATGATCGCATCGTGTAACAAAGGTGTGCACGATATTGTATACGATGTAATGGGTGGAGGAGCTTGATACGTAGGAGCGCTAAATTCTCCACCTCCTGTGTGCTGATTGCGCGGTACAATACTCTGCGCTCATTCGACAGACGTGGTACTATTGTTCCCGGCCGATAAAACCGCGGCTCTCGAGCGCTGTATTCTTTTCTCTCTGGAGCACGTGCTTGAACCAGAACTAAATTCCCTGGACTTTAAACTATACAATAAACAATAGCACTCAGGTGACAATAGCACAGTAACCAACGGCCAATCAGCACATTACAGGTGTAGTTAGCTAGCAGCACAACACGCCCCTCGTGAACAACGTCACGCATAGATTATGCAAAATGTGCTCTGAATTGTGAGAGCACCTCCTGTGTGACATGCCCGTACGACTGTCCCATACGACTTCAACATCGCAAATACGTCATGAAATTATCGCTCCAGCGTCGTGCATTGCGAAGTGTGACCGCAGTCTACGACGCTGGAGCGATAATAGAGCGATGCTGGAGCGTCACGGATCGTGCCGTCGTAGCGACCGAAGTGCCACTGTGAGACGGTACCCTTGTTCTTGTGTGTTGCATGTTCCTAGATTACTAGAGCTCATTTTTTATTATACTTTATTATTAAGTTTACTTATATCGCTTCATCATATGCCGCAGCTCTTTTACAGACATCATCATCGCTGTGCCCATTGGGGCTCACAATTGCAAGCTCAGTTTGTCTTTGGAGTGCGGGAGAAAACTGGAGAACCTGGAGGAAACCCACGCAAACACCGGGAGAACATACAAACTCCTTGCAGATGTTGTCATAGAATCATAAAATGTTAGAGTTGGAAGGGACCTTCTGGGTCATCTGGTCCAACCCCCTGCTCAAAGCAGGATTCACTAAATCATCTCAGACAGATGTCTGTCCAGCCTCTGATTAAAAACTTCCATTGAAGGAGAACTCACCACCTCTCCTGGCAGCTTGCTCCACTCATTGATTAACCTCACTATCAAAAAGTGTTTTTTTTATATCGAATCTGGCTTCTCCTTTTTAGTTTCATTTCATTGCTTCTCGTCTTTCCATGTGCAAATGTGAATAAGGATGATCCCTCTACACGGTGACAGCCCTTCAGGTATTTGTTGACAGCTATTAAGTCTCCTCTTAGCCTTCTTTTTTGCAAGCTAAATATTCCCAAATCCTTTAACCGTTCCTCGTAGGAGATACTTTGCAGTTCGCTCAACATCCTGATAGCTCTTCTCTGAGCTTGCTCCAGTTTTTCAATGTTTTTTTTTTGTCCCTTTAATATAGGTTGCTGTAATATGAATATACTATTTTGTCTAAAATAAATTCTAATGGATTTAATGCTAATGGCAAAGTATTGAGTAGGATCAAAATATATCAAGTAAAATAACAACAACAAAAAATACAATAATAGCAATAATATACTCAAACTCACAGAAAGAATATGGGTCCCATATGACAGGTAATGTCTCAGTGATTTTATGTATTTACCCATAGATTGTCTAAATAGCAAGTGTATACTCCCAATACACATTTAAAAAACAAACAAATCTGAGTTATATACACATAAATTAGGTAAAATAATTTATAAATTTTATTATAAATACCATTACATGATATATAACATAAATTAACGTAATAAAAAAAACAAAAAAGAGACCCTAGTAACAAACAAGTGGCACCCGGGCATGAAAAACAATTGTGTGTCACCATGGTGCTAATAATATGTCACTATTAATCATGCAGACTATAGATGCATCCAGCATCAAATGTAAACATAGTTCACGTAACCAGAGTGTTACTCCTGGAGCTAGTTGTCCTAAGTATAACAAAAACCCCTCAGACTATTACATAGGCCAGTGCTATCACTGAGGAGAGAAAAAATAACGATGCATCTAATAGCAACAAAGCTTACCCATGGTGAGTGTGACACAATGCCCAGGGACCGGATCCACCCCTGACGCGCGTTTCACGTAAGCTTTATCAAAAGTGAGTGGGAGGTTATCAAGACTAAATTCTGGAAAAAAGGTAAAATTTCAACCTAGTTTTAACTTTTCCTTATTTTAGTAACTACAAGGCTAACAGGTAAAATTAAGTTGTATTGTCTAAGCCAAAATGTGCTGTCATATGACTGTAGTTTTATTTTCCTGGGCTAGGGGCTCCTTCCCTATCCCTAAAGCTATGGGCAACCTACCAAACCCTGCTCCTCTGATTACTTCTGGTGAAGTGCTGGGTACCTTGTCCTGAACCAACCCTTATCGGACACTCTTCCCCCACCCAGGGAAGGGAGGAGTTGTATAAAGGAATATACAAACTAGACTAACAAGGGAAAACATACAAACAAATTACATATACATACAAATAAATTAAAATACAAATCATACAAATATGCAATTACAAACACCAGAGGGGAACAACGGGAAGTAAAAGGAAGGGACAACCAAATAGGAGAGGATGAGGAATTGCACTCAGACAAATCACCAAGCAACAGTCTTTAGATTTACACTCCAAACGCCTACACATCAAACACATTCAACTCCACACCAGACAGTTTAAAACATTGGCAATTCTTATTGCCAGGGGAAGTATAAATAGTAGAGGGGAAGGGCCAACACTGAACAACTGAGATCATCAAAGCAGGAAAGCTTCAGAGACTCTCAACTGAATAGATGTAACCCCTGCCAGCAGAAACTTGCACCATTTAATATGATGTTGAAGTGCTTCTAGTCAGTGCAGGAGTATGTGAAATTAGACACCTTGGTCTTCGGGACCCTCTCTGTCATGGTAAATCCATTACATGAACACTTTTCAACGTACAAAGTACAGAGAAAATTATCTTGGTAATTATGGTGCAGGGCCGGACTGAGCATCGGGCACTTCTGGCAAATGCCAGAGGGGCCGGTGCCTGTAGCGGGCCGCTTTCCGGCTGCCGGCCCCTTTAATTTTTCAGGCACCTAGTGGTGCAGCATGATGGGGGAGGGGGCGGGACGGGCAGCGTGCACATGTAGCTGCAGACATGGCCGGCCTCAGCGATGTGCACGCAGTGGTGAGAGGGCAGCTCCTGATACCACTAATAGAGGAGGAGGGTGCATTACTTACACCATGATCTCAGGCAGCATCCTCCTCCTCTATGTGCAGATCTCTGAGGGTATGTGCACACGTTCAGGTTTTTCTGCTTTTTTTTGCGTTTTTCGCGATAAAAACGCTATAAAAATGCATTAAAAACGCCTACATATGCATCCTATCATTTAGAATGCATTCTGAAATTTTTGTGCCTATGATGCGCTTTTTTCCGCAAAAAAACGCATTGCGGTAAAAAAAGCAACATGTTCATTCATTTTGCGGATTTTTCACGTTTTTCCCGCTATTCTATACATTGGGAAAAAAACACAAAAAAACATGAAAAACGCACAAAAAACGCAAAAAAAAAACGCATGCGGATTTCTGGCAGAAATGTCTGGTTTTTGTCAGGAAATTTCTGCTAGAAAGTCCTGACGTGTGCACATACCCTGAATGAGATTGATCTGCTAGGACCTGGAGGTGTGGAGCAATAGCGTGCAGAGCAGCAGCACAGGACAGCAGGACAAGATGAGGGAATTTCAGGTTACTGTATGTGTGTTTTCCTATGTGTATGAGCTTGCTTTTTTGTGCATCTTTTGCAGTGTGTGTTTTGCAATGTAAGTGTGCTTGTATGTGTTTTGCAATGTGTGTGTCTTTTGCAATGTGTGCGAGCGTGTATGTATGTCCTTTGCAATGCGTGTGAACATGCATGTGTGTGTTTTGCAATGTGACTGTGCATATGTGTGTATTTTCCAATGTGTGCTTGTGTTTTGCAGTGTGGGTGAACGTGAATGTGTGTTGTCATATATATGTGTATGAGTAGGCAACCCATAATTTCACTTTCAAATAACAAATATGTATCGCATATATATCTGCCCCAGCATATCCTGTGTGGCGGATACATGTCGGCCCTGGCGTGTCACATGTGGTGGGTACACGTCGGCCCCGGCGTGTCACGTGTGGCAGATTATCGATTATTGTGTTGAGTACACGTCGGCCCTGGTGTCTCCAGTGTGGCGGGTATTCGTTGACCCCCGGCGTGTCACGTGTGACAGATTATCGTTAGCCCCGGTGTGTCCCATGTGGCGGATACATGTCGGCCCTGGCGTGTCCCATGTGGTGGGTACA
Organism: Ranitomeya imitator; assembly: GCF_032444005.1. Lineage (NCBI taxonomy): Eukaryota > Metazoa > Chordata > Amphibia > Anura > Dendrobatidae > Ranitomeya > Ranitomeya imitator. The sequence continues at coordinate 74,861,254 of NC_091286.1, read as the reverse complement.
CGTCGGCCCCGGCGTGTCACAGATTATCGTCAGCCCTGGCGTGTCCCATGTGGGTACACGTCAACCCTGGTGTGTCCCGTGTGGTGGGTATTCGTTGACCCCCAGCATGTCCCGTGTGGTGGTACACTCCCCTCACTTCTTGTAACCTATAAGTGTACAAAGATATTATACAGTCACCATGCGACAAGTGGGCCTGTGTATCAAATGCCAGGGCTGAATTTTAGTTCCAGTCCGGCCCTGTTATGGTGCCATTATGGCTTGTTTCCATTAATGCAGTCCTTTGTATAATTTATGAAGCATACATTCTTATGCAGTGAGGGAAAAGGGGCAGCCACTCCATTTAGCGCCACCTCCAGGAAGTAGTTATTGCATAATGAAACAAAAATTAATATAAAACTATGGAAGGAAAGTAAGTTGTTTAGAAAACATCTGTAGAAATGCTTTTGTGCTAGATGATCAAAACAAATAGACAATAGTGGACATCAAATATCATTTGAACTACTATGTAGCCTCTCCCAACTCAAAAACCCCTATGCTAACTAAACCTAAACTAATACTCCTATTCCCTAACTATAATATGCCCCACTAATCTAATCCCTCTATTGCTCTATGCTATCTTCTATCCCTACTTCTATACACAACAAACACCAAATACATCATATTACAATACATAAACAATACAGCAACATTACACTAACATTAGCGAACGACAAGATGCCGCAAGTAATCATGTGAACAGTGTCCAAAGAAGAGGGGGCACGTGATGACCCTGGTCACCCCCTTACAGAAGCTTTGTGACCTCTCTTGTCCATTGTCTAATAGTTCCCACTAGGTGCCAGAACTGTTAGGTAAGAGTGGCTCCCATTCTGCTGGCTGTACTTTACATCAGTCAGTAACATGTGAATGGCTGCCATGTAATACTGCATTTCCCCTCCAGTGAAAACATTTTGGACATATCTACAGCCATACAGGAAAGCTCCAGCAATTTTGTTAAATCTTTTTCTCCAAAACGCATCTATTTTTCCTTTGGATATGTTAATTCCGTTCATCCAGCACTAGAAAGCATGTACCAAATGCACCTATCTGTTGTGTCTCATGCCTCCGTCCCATGTGTTAGTGTTCAATTTAATAGGAAGAATACCCCTGAGCAATAAATTGTAGCTCTTTTCAGTGAAATACTGTGGAGAAAAAAAGTCTTTCATTTACATGTAAATGTTATTACCTCAATGCATGTAAATGTTGTTCTTTAGCACTCTGAGTACACCCTTGTGCACTCAAAGTACTAAGAAGAGACACACAGCGTATAATAAAAAGGCTAGCTGGAGGTGCCGTTTCTCTTCATTTTTAATTAGTTGCATTCTACTGAGTGCACTATACAAGCCTCATGGCAGAAAATATCATGAATAAAATTTAGGAATACTTAGTTATGCGAACATTGTTTTAAAACATGAATTAATTAATGTGCTTAATGTCCAAATGTAACAGAGTTAAAGATATCAATCAAGCCATGCGGGAGATTAGTGCTTTTGTTCTTTCTTGTCTGTCTAATTTATGCTACCCGACTTGTCATGCTCTTGGTCTTATCAGATATAGGATCTCATTGCCTTCAGCCTAGTAGCCTTCTCAAGGACTTCCTGTAAACTCTGTTCCTGTTGACATTTCATTGTTATATCTGTTGTTAACTGTTTCTTAACCATATGCATGTGGAGCCTTTCATTTTAGGCGTAAGTGAAATCATTGTTATCTCTTGTTGAAAGTGTAGGATTGTTTCAACATTTCATTTTAAGGTTTGAAACACAATTTTTGCCTTTATCTGATATAAGATGTCACTTTGTGCCTTATTTTTTTTTGTGTAAGGTTTCATTCAATTATCAGTAGCTTTGACCAGTATTTCACCTGTATTTTTATGCCAAAACTAGGAGTGTCTCTAAGGGCTCATTCTCAACATGTGAGAAACTCGGATGAGTCTCGCAGGTCAATACCCGGCATTGTACCCGGCACTCAGGAGTGCAGCGTGCGGCTGCATGTATTCCTATGCGGCTGCACGCTCCGATCTGAGCGCCGGGTGCAGTGTCGGGTATTGACCTGCGAGACTCATCCGAGTTTCTCGCATGTGAGAATGAGCCCTAAAAGATAGAACAGGTGGCAATCTTTTAATTATAGTTTTCTTCTGTAAGTTCCACTCCTGGATAGCACGGTGGATGAATTGTTAGCACTGTTGTTTTGCAGCACCCGGTTCCGGGGTCCAAATTCCACCAAGGGAAACATGGAGTTTTGATCTTCTCACCCGTGTTTGCGTTGGTTTCCTCCAGGTTCTCCTGTTTCCTCTCACACTCCAAAGACATACTGATAGGGAAATTAGATTGTGAGCCACAATGGGGACAACGATGATAATGTTGTAAAGTTCTGTGGTATATGATGGCGCTATGTAAGCAAAGCCTGATAATATCTCTGGTTTTGGCACACTGATACAAAATACTGACTTGTGAATGAAACCTTAAGATACCGTCACACTCAGCGATGCTGCAACGATATAGACAACGAGCCGATCGCTGGAGCGTCGCTGTTTAGGTCGCTGTAGAGACGTCAAACACAATAACTTCAGAACGATGCAGGAGCGATCCAGTGACGTAACGGCGACTCACTTATCGTTCTCGCTGGTTGTTAGCTCCATGTAAAACGTTGCTGGCATCGTTGCTTTTGATGTCAAACATGACGATACACGCCGACCTGATGACCAAATAAAGTTCTGGACTTCTAGCTCCGACCAGTGATGGCACAGCGGGATCCAGATCGCTGCTGCGTGTCAAACACAACGAGATCGCTATCCAGGACGCTGCAACGTCACAGATTGTTGTCGTTCTCGTTGTAAAGTTGCTGAGTGTGACGGTACCTTTACATTTGTTCCTCTCCTAGATGTCCTGTGCTATGTTCTGTCAATTGTAGTAAAGGTGTTGTTTTTTTTTTTTTAAAAGAGAATCCTCCCCTAAAGATAAGTCATCAATACATCAAATTACTTTTCATTTGTTTATAGGTAAAGAAACTTCAAAACTCACTGACAAGTGAATAGCTTTGTTTATGTCTACTTTGAGCCTTCGTTGTACATTCTGTAAAAAAAAAAAAAAGCCAAGGAAAATAGTTCAACAATTGAAACTATTTTGTCTAGCAAAATGATAGCCAACATGATGGCTACCTAATGGACCCCTTTGTACTTATATTACCACAAAACTTTTATTACCATTCACCTTATATTCTCAGTAAAGCTATAATGGTTTCATTATAAGATAACGGGATTCATGGAGCACTCTTAAGGTACCGTCACACTAGACAATATCGCTAGCGATCCGTGACGTTGCAGCGTCCTTGCTAGCGATATCGTCCAGTGTGACAGGCAGCAGCGATCAGGCCCCTGCTGTGCTGTCGCTGGTCGGGGAAGAAAGTCCAGAACTTTATTTCGTCGCTGGACTCCCCGCAGACATCGCTGAATCGGCGTGTGTGACACCGATTCAGCGATGTCTTCACTGGTAACCAGGGTAAACATCGGGTAACTAAGCGCAGGGCCGCGCTTAGTAACCCGATGTTTACCCTGGTTACCATCCTAAAAGTAAAAAAAAACAAACACTACATACTTACCTACCGCTGTCTGTCCTCCAGCGCTGTGCTCTGCACTCCTCCTGCTCTGGCTGTGAGCGTTGGTCAGCCGGAAAGCAGAGCGGTGACGTCACCGCTCTGCTTTCCGGCCGCTGTGCTCACACAGACAGTACAGGAGGAGTGCAGAGCACAGCGCTGGAGGACAGACAGCGGTAGGTAAGTATGTAGCGTTTGTTTTTTTTTACTTTTAGGATGGTAACCAGGGTAAACATCGGGTTACTAAGCGCGGCCCTGCGCTTAGTTACCCGATGTTTACCCTGGTTACCAGCATCGTTGTTCGCTGGAGAGCTGTCTGTGTGACAGCTCTCCAGCGACCAAACAGCGACGCTGCAGCGATCCGGATCGTTGTCGGTATCGCTGCAGCGTCGCTAAGTGTGACGGTACCTTTAGTGTCCACCATGTGTGAGTACCGAGCGGTATTTTCATATAATGGACGTGTGGACATAAAGGGCAGAACATATTTCTACTTTGTACAATTGTTAGGTTACACGCGGTCTAATTATACATATGATCTAGTGGTACGTTCGTATTTATAGAAGCCTCCTATTTTTAGCTAGGACTGGGCCTACAAAGGACTCTCCTGCTATTTCTCCCGAGTGCCTCTATTTATTGGTCTTGCGGTGTAATCTCTTGTTTGTTTCTTTAAACTGTTAGAGCTGGATTTGGAAAGAATAGAAATGTCCCTGAACATAATAATGTTTTCTTTTCAAGCAATGAATGCCAGAAATGTGGTGGGTTTTTTTTTTCAAATGGTTTCCATGCTGCCAGTTTTAGGTGCTTTTTTCCTGCACCAGTCTCGGGCAGTCTATAAATGAATGTCTGCGTTAACCACCAATGTGTTTAGCACATTCCCTAGTAAATACATAGCATACCTCCCAAGATCTGTTGTATTTTTTGATTGCCATTGTCCTACAGTAGTTTTGTTCTTGCATCACATGTGCCTATTTGTTACACCTTCTGGAATTAATCGTTTATATAAAATCGCATTAAGCATAATTACTTACCGCTCATCCCCAATAATCCCAACATCTTCCTACATCATCTAGGTTTTCTAAATTCCAGGAAGTTATTTGGAACTACGGATGGTGAATAAATCTCATGCTCTGTAGCCCTTCTACAAAAAAAAGGTAAAAAGCAACACTAACTAACTGGGGTTATTATCTCTGATATATAGAAATGGGTCATTTTACAGACAGAATGTATTGTACCCAAGCTCAGAATCTTTTGTCACGGGAGCGCCAATGGGCCATAGAATGACAAGCACCCTGCTACCATGTGTTTAATGCCACTGTCAGAGATTGACAGTGGCATTAAGCAGATTAATGGCCGTTGGTGAACCTCTGCTTTATCTGCGGCTCCATCACCATCTGTTAGAGGCAGATGGTGGCTGAATTATTGAGGTCCTGGGTTCAAATCCCACCCAGGACAACATCTGCAAGGAGTTTGTATGTTCTCCCCGTGTTTGTGTGGGTTTCCTCCGAGTACTCCAGTTTCCTTCCCCACTCCAAACACCTACTGATAGGGAATGTAGAATGTGAGCCCCAAAGGGGACAGCGATGTTGATGACTGTAAGGTGCTGTGGAATTAATGACTCTATATACGGTAAGTGAGTGAAATACATAAATAAGAAAAACAAATAATTCAGACCTGATCTGCCAGGAGAGATGAGGGTTCGGCTTGCGAAAGTGAAGGACCCAACATATGACATAACTGTCATATGTAGGGAAAGGATTAAGAAAGTAAAAGTGTGGTTTTGTTTTTCTTAGTAGAGGATCTACGCATGCAGAATTATTATGCAACTAAATTAAAAAATTAATTTTACCATCTAAATTGTCTATTTTCACCTGTTAAAGTGAGAATAATAACCAAACAACCAGGGTCGGACTGGGATGTCTGGGGCTCACCAGGGGAATGGACTCTAGGGGCCCACCCTACAGCTATATGCCAATATCTGTCAATCGTTATCCCCATTATGAAAACTAACTACTCCTATGTATGTCACTGGTGATCCCTGTATTACCTGTACATTGACAGCAAACACCAAGCCCTTTTCTACTACGGGGCAAAACCCAACACCTTGGGAGAAGCCCAATTTTGAGATTTGCTATTGGGCACTTTCTTTTATATAGTACGTACACCAGAGCATATGGCTGAGCAAATCAGAAAGTAGAACAGTATACATGTATAGCAAGCTTATCTTGACTCACAACTCACCCTCTTGATAATTGGTCACAAAAGGTTATGGTTATCTTTCTTATGAGGATTGTCATAGCTTTACATTGCACAAAACATTACATTACACTGTTCGGGGCCTCGATATCCCTGTGCTGTGTCATTTGAGCCCAGGTAATGTTTGCTAGATTTGTGCATGTTATCTGATTATGAAGAATTTTTGTGGTTAATTCTTTATGGATTATCCTGGAGAGCTCCTTTTAGCCTCAAACAACACTTGAAAAAATTAGAATGCCTATGGTTTTCTGCAAATTGCCTCTTCAATTTGCATATTATATTTCCCAGAGGAGCATTGCACGGCGAATAAACCTCCTTACCTTGACAAGCCAGAGATGGTATGTCACTCTCCATAAGGAGAAATGATACCCCTTAGACCTCTATGGTTTTCTGGACATAAGTGATATAATCAAAATCTGAGTAGCACGGTGGATCAGTGCTTGGCACTGTTGCTTTGCAGTGCTTGGATCCTGGGTTTAAAACCCAACATGGACAACATCTGCGAGGAGTTTGAATGTTCTTCCCGTGTTTGCGTGGGTTTCCTCCGGGTTCTCTGATTTCCTCTCACATTCCAAAGACATACTGATAGGGAATATATGTTCTGAGCCCAAATGGGGACAATGATGATGATGTCTGTAAAGTGATGTGGAATATGATAGCTCTATGTAAGAAAAGCATAATAAATATGATCATTTTTATGACTAGAAATGAATTACAGCAAACATTGAGATGGTAATGACATTATCTGAACATTGTTTCACTACTGATTATGCAAAGGATTCAGTTACAAAGAAGTATTCTTTACAACTCGGTGAACAATCCTAAAGGTACCGTCACACTAAGCGACGCTGCAGCGATACCGACAACGATGTCGATCGCTGAAGCGTCGCTGTTTGGTCGCTGGAGAGCTGTCACACAGACAGCTCTCCAGCGACCAACGATCCCGAAGTCCCCGGGTAACCAGGGTAAACATCGGGTTACTAAGCGCAGGGCCGCGCTTAGTAACCCGATGTTTACCCTGGTTACCGTTGTAAATGTAAAAAAACAAACACTACATACTTACATTCCCGGTCATGTCCCTCGCTGTCAGCTTCCCGCACTGACTGAGCACCGGACGTAAAGTACAGCGGTGACGTCACCGCTGTGCTGTGCTTTACGGCTGGCCAGCGCTCACCAGTCAGTGCGGGAAGCTGACGGCGAGGGACCTGACCAGACACCGGGAATGTAAGTATGTAGTGTTTGTTTTTTTACATTTACAATGGTAACCAGGGTAAACATCGGGTTACTAAGCGCGGCTCTGCGCTTAGTAACCCGATGTTTACCCTGGTTACCAGTGAAGACATCGCTGGATCGGTATCACACACGCCGATTCAGCGATGTCAGCGGGAGTCCAGCAACAAAATAAAGTGCTGGACTTACCCTAGCGACCAACGATCTCCCAGCAGGGGCCTGATCGTTGGTCGCTGTCACACATAATAATTTCGTTAACGATATCGTTGCTACGTCACAAAAAGCAACGATATCGTTAACGATATCATTATGTGTGACAGTACCTTAACACTGCACTAGCAATATTGTATTTCCACAGCAGAGAGTGGCTCTAGTGGGTGATGTCTACAGACATGATCATATCCTGTGTAATGTTCTTCATGGGGCACTCACCTGAAGCTGTCTCCGGAAATCTCTGTTACATTACTTACAAATGTAATTGTGTGTTGGTTTTGTTGATTAGTCAGTAAACTCTTTGAATATAGCCCTTCTGTACAATGTTAAAGAGACTCTGACAGCTTAGTGACTAAAGTGCATTCAGCATCAAAAGACCCCGATGAGTAAAATTCAGACGTCTAGCCCTTGCTGTAATTCTATCCTATGAGATTACACACGTGGGATGTCTGATGGATTTTATGATTTGTTTTATTGTTCTAATTAGATTATCTATTAGGTTATCTATCCACCCCTTTAAGGAAAATATCCTGATCAAGACCAAAGTTGTCTGTAGAAGATTTTCAATTCCATTATATCCCGAGTACTTTCATCCATCTAGGTGTTCATCTACGTGTCTAAGCCAAATGCCTATCTAGAATAATCCCTGTTGTAACTTGTTTTAGCAGTAGCAGCTTGAAAACATAATTAATTCTGCTCAATATTAAGTGATAAAAATTAATATTAAATTATAATAATAATGATGATGAACAGAATCTAGTTCAGCCTGTTGCTTCGGCCCTCCGCAACATTTACAGTCTTTCATGTGGCTCCTTGGGAAAACTAATTGCCCACTGCTGCTCTAGAAGACATGTTTTTCATTGTAGTTTGGTTTTTTTTTTGTTCATCTCAAAAAATTTACTGCACCAAAATATAGACGTGGCACAATTATTTTTTTGACCCTGCATCATGTCGTCCCACCTTATCAACTGGCATATTAACAATGGTTTCCTAACAAGTTTGTTTTTTCCATGGGGCAGATTATTGTAACTAGACCTTATTAAGTCTCCAATCTTTTCAATTTAGTGGCGCTATAATAATTAGTTACGGACATCAGCGGAGGACTACACACAGGCCTTGACTGTAAAATATAATGATAAAATGTGTAATTTTAAATGAAGCCATGAAGGCTGATAAAAGCGCTGTGCCCTGTGCTACCGAACACTTAGAAAACAGGAAAAAGGACAAGATGTGGAGCAAGATTTCCTTTGAGTTTAATGATACCAATTAATTTTTCTTGCGGAGTCAAATAATGATACCGTCCTTTCACTGAGGATGTGAGGGTGCTATTAATTCCCATAAATGTGAGAAGATTTTTTCACGTGTGATTCTTTTTCTGCAACTCAAACCTTGGATTGATCCTTATGTGAGAAGAGACGTAAAGAAAACATGTTATATTCTTCCTTGTTTTGGCAAAAAAGCGAGAAAAACTGTCTTTGTTGCCCCTAGCAGCCAATAACAGGACATCTTTAATTCTCATATTCTTCATTTGTAAAGTGAAAGTTGTGCTGGGATTAGTTACTATAGGCAACACAGACATTTTAAAGGGTTTATCTAGATTTTGATCACTTTTGCCCAAAGTTGTCAGAGCTGGGGCAGGATGGTGTGTGTCGACCTCCGCTCATCTAATTCATGACGACTGATGGCGTTCCTTACTCCACAAATTCCGGTCTCTGGAGTAAGATTAGTGGGGAGGCACACATGTAGACACAAGCCACTTCACGCCTCGTCTGATTTATTAACAAGCGTTAATGAACCAGGCCCCTCACACTCCACCCCAAGCCATCATCATGACCAGCTTGAAAAACACCAGTCTTGATGAGTCTAGAGTAATTTTAAAGAAACACACTAATCAAGGTTGTTATCTTCTTAACAGATTGCAATCATCATATTATACAGCACTATGTACTTACAATTGCTCATTTTGCCTTTCTACCCAGCTAATTCTCTTTTCTGTGCTCTATGTAGAAACAGGAAGTCTCTTTTCCCTGCATTTATCATTCCCCTCTTCTACTCTTGATTCAGTTGCTCCACTCCTCCCCTGCCAGAGACTTTGCAGTGATTCATGAGTCAAGCAGTGAAAATTGATCTCCTGTTTCTACATAGTGAAGGATTCAGCTAGTCAGATATTAATCTCATGATGTCATAGACCTAATGGAAAAGAGAAGCATTAGCTGGGTAGAAAGGCAAAATGAGCAAATGTAAGTACACAGTGCTGTGTATTATGATGAATGCAATATATTAAGAGGATAACTATTTTGATGAGAGGATTCTTTAATTAGAGTAATTAAACTATACTAATTAGATCTAATGATTTTGATAGGGTTCCCATAATTAATGCGTGAACACAATAAATATAGAAAGGGGGAATTTTTTGGTTTATATGCTGTTGTATATCTTTTGTACGTTTTGGTAAAATAAGTTGTAAACCTTTGTATCTTTCCACCTTGCTTTTGATCGCTGCTTACATACCATATATAGTGCCTTACTTAGTTCATTGCTTTACTAGTTACCACTACTGACACACAAATAACAATAGTAAAATAAGACTACAAATTACTGTGGTGTAATATATATAATTATCGATGGTTTCTTAAATGTTTGTGCATTTTTCAGATTTTTTACGCAATAAGCTGCTTTACCTTACAGCACATCAAATTTGCATAATACAACTTTAACTGATGCACTTGTTAAATTATAGGTTGAAATGCACTATATATAGCCGTTAGGTCACGATCACATAACATTACTGTGACAATTCTCTACAGAAATACCGATTCCATTTTCGTATTTGAGCTGCGATTTCCAACAGTCTTTTATAGAGTTGATACAATTATGTGCGCTCACAGGAACATCTATTGTTTGAAGGACTCTCGGTTTCTTTTTATCAATCACAGTCGCACTTTCTAAAACACTCTTACTTATAAGAAAACAATATGCAATCTGTCAAAGAAAGGCAACGGCTGCAGATCCTGTTCATATTGAGGACAAAATTATGTTTTCAATTCTGTTCTGTTGACAAAGACAATGGAAAATTATTGGCTCCTTGATTTTTACCAATTAAATACTCTGGAACACTCTATAAACGAGATCAAAAAGCCAAACAACTGATGACAAAAACAGCTTATTTATGAATGAAGCATTGTAATAAGTGAAATAAGATTCAAGATTGCACAAGGTTTGAAATGGGTCCCTTACTGAACACAGAGAATGGTGAAATACTTTAAAAAAGGTGATTGGACTGAACAGGCTTGGTTCCCTTCTACATAATTAAAGGGGCACAGTAAATTTAATTTAACATTGGGAGAAGTGTAATTTTTTTTTCTTTTTTTTACAAGACCAATCATCAAGGTTTTATCTATCCAAGGATAGACTCTGATTGATGAGTCTGACTGCTTTGACCCCCACCAATTTCAAGAACTGTTCTCTGAAAAGGTCTCTTCTGGGACTACCATAACTAGTCCTTTAGACAATGAATGGCTAACGCTCCTTTCTGAGGGAACTTCAGAGTCCCAATCTCAAGTTAGGTCAACCCTTTCAACTGGGAACAGAAGATTATCTGTAACATGAGAGCTTAGAAGGTCATGTTTGATCCCATGAAATGGAGCACATTCACTAAATGAAAGTATAATGGTCAGTGGTCCCACTTTATAACTCTTAAGAGGTGGTTGGAAGCCAATAGGTTAGTGTTGCCCATTTTTAACTTATTTGGCTGTTTCAATACTAAAGTATTTGTGCTGCCATGATGGTGAAGTAGTGTTTCTTCCAAAGCCTTCACCTCTTTAGTTAGAGAAGATGATATACACATTGGATGGTCAGCCAGTTCTTCCAAAATCCACAGATTCAACCAACATTATTCTAATGTGTATAACCAGCTAAACTTTAATCTTGATATATCAGTGATTCACTTGTTTTTTTGCCATCTCCAGAATTCTTCAAAGTAACCTTTGAGATATAAACTTAAAGGTCTCAAAGGTGTTGATGTTCCAACTAGGTGCTTGGCTTTCACAAGAATTATGTAATTTTTGTGTCCTAGATCTCATGTTAGCTAATAAGTGATCCAAATGGTCTATTACTTCTGCCTTCCTCATCAACTCTTAAAGGGAATATGTCAGGATAACCAACCCTCCTAAGTCATCTACATGGACATAATGTCAAAGACAGTTGAATAAATATGTAAATTAACTGTTAAGATCTATAAACAGGACATAGATCTACCCAAGAATCTGCCTTTTCAGCATATAGAAATTTGTTGATGTTTCTTGCAGTTTGGGCTCCTTGTTACATTTTTTTAGCTGATGTTTCTTCTTACATACATGCTCATAGTAATATAGAAATGTCCGTTGGTAATCAGTTAGTGCCTCTTTACGTAATATACTGAAGTTATTATTTTGCCCTGAGGAAGTTATGAGGGGTTCTCCTGCATAAGGGGGGACTCATTTTACTCTTTCGCTATAGACCCTTTTATTCTATATTCTGGGTCCTTTCCAAGATGCATCAGATTGCTGCAAACGTCGAATAAATCCCGAGCCAAGTTTCTTCAATGCCAGGTCCTATTAATCATGATTTTCTGTTTGAGTGTTTACTGTGTGAATGACTCATGAAGTAGATTTGCTTGAAAAACCTGTTCTTCCCGTTGAAAAATTAAGAAATAATTAAAGGAAAGGAGTGGGAATAACTAGATTGTGTATTAGCTTGCTAGCTTGGGCCGTCGTTTGAATACTAGATGGCATAAAAATGTTATCACTTGCAAATGTACAAAGATTATAACTTTTTTCGAGGTACATGATACCTAAATTACGTTTTTATTTTTAATTAAAAGATATCTCCACTGTAACTGATCTGAAAGCATTTTACAAAAATATGTCTAATGATTTACTTGGGTAGCTTCTCTATTAACTAGAACAAGTAGAGCCACATTTTACCGGAGACGACCCCTTTATCTGTCACTAGGTAGAGCTTGTTAAATTATAACATCTGAATTAACCAGCCTGGACTCCAGACTTAACTCATACATTTTGTGGCTCCAGTTGATGGGTTTTACTCCCATCGGACAGCATAGAAAGTTACTAATATGTAATTAATCAGCTGTTCAAAATTACATTTGGCCGATACCAATGATCATCTGTTGAAACAAATGAAAATTTAGTTAAAGTTTAGCTGTGTCTAATTTCCAGAAAGTTTAGAAATCTAGATTAAATTGAACAGTAAAATCTGATAAGGAATAGGATGTCTGTGGATTTATCTTTTTTTTTTTTTTTTTTTTTTAGCCCTCTCATCCTTGAAGAATGAGTTTGTTTTTCACCAAAAAGAACACAAAATCCAAACACATAACAGAAAGAGAACATACTTTTCGATATCTGGTCACAATGTCAAATTACTGAAATACAGTGACCCAAATTTACAAGCTATTGATGCCAATCTTTAGTTACAATGACGTACCTTAGATCAAGGTTGCACTCGATGGACATGTCTTCTTTCAACCTTAAAACTACAAAACTGCAAATAAATAGTAAAATTGACAACGTTTTGGTGCTCTCCTATTTGGAAATTAATGAGAATATTAGCCTTCTCTCTATAAGTACACATACGAAAGGCAAATATTTTGGCACAAATCTACAGCTTCACTCCATAGGTCTCATTTTCAAAATGTGCCTTCTTTTTTAATAAGCAATGCATCCTTGAAGAGAACAGGTAGCTGGAACAGGGAGATTTTTGGGGCCAATCAGTGATCTCTAGTTAAAATGGATTCTCTAATTAGCCTCTTCTATCTATTGGAAGAAGGCAACCTATACGTCAATGTCAACCCTCTAACAGACCAACATTGACTCATAGGATGGTGACTAATTTAGTCCCAAACTTTTAATGTATTTGTAGCAAATTTTTCCAAAAACAGTCAATGTAATTGTGAACCAAAGTTTTTAAAAGAATGGCCTCACCCCATTAATGGAGCAACATCTCTACACGTAAAGTTCCCAATGACACTCAAGTCCAGTGTTGGTCCTGTATATGGGATACCGGTCTATTGCATGGGCAGACTTTTCTTGCTGTACCGTTGTGACAAATATGATACAACTATATCTGTAGCCACAACCCCAGCATAAATAGTTTCATCAATAGATCGGTGTCCCATAGACTGTAAAGTCAGTAAAGTTTGGAGACCATGTATGGACTTTAGCAAAGCTGCAATGTTTTATGAAAAAGTGATTAACCAGAACTAAAAGATTAAAAGAAAGATAATTCCTGAAAAATCCCTGTATGGGCGAGTATTGGAATATCGAGACTGTAACTTGATAATTGACTTCAACTGTAGCTCCATGTGCTCGTCCACATTCTGGTTGGTTGCTTGAGCTGTCTTGTAGTGCATGCTACGATTTCCATGGTCTGCATGGAAAATCGGCCTTGTGGACTTGCACAATTGATATAATGGGTCTTTGTGCTGTCTATGTTCTGTACATGGATCACATAGACAACACATGGACCTATTACCTGCTCATCTGAATGAGACCCAATGCTGTCTGAGTGAAAAACAGAAAAATCCTTTCCCATTTTCGGACGATAATTATCTTGTGTTTGTCCAGCTGTACATCGCATCCTACAGTGGATTATTTAGGGCGTCCTGATATCTTTAGCTAGTACACACAGTTAAGATAACACATTTTATGTCTTGTGCAGAAAAATGAAGTGTTTCTTAATGCTCCTTATAAAGTAACCATTGTCTACCCGCTGGCATTTTATTTAATGTAAATATTTAGTTGCTGGCCCGCGCAAAGCTGTTATATGATTTTACTAGGGCTATTTTTTACTTTTTAGTATTTATGCTATTTTAGGAAATCTGTTATTTCACTGCAGAAATTTTAGCTTCAGAAATGGCAATTTATTTTGTGAAAAATTTTTTTTTTCTGTTCTTGCTAGTGGCATTAATATCCAGGAATTCTGTAAATAATGTTTCCTCATCTGTCTACTGTAAAAGTGTGATGAAGTGTACAATGATAATCTGATATGAATTCTTGTATAATAATGCTTTTGTCTAAGTCTTGCATTACCTACCTATAAAATATAGTCACTGCATTTAAAGCATCTTGTTCTGGTCACCCATAGAGGTGAATGTGCGCCATGTTTACCACATTTCTCCTGCAGTGGTCACTGTGGAGATAGACAGTACAGATTCATTCCTCTTTGAGATTTATAGAAAAGGATGGAGTGGACAGAAGCATGGAGAATATACCATATGTAGGAACAGAAAGGATTAGTGAAGGTAATGGCGAGCTTGTCCCACCAATCTGTCTACACTTTAACTGTTAAAATAGCAGTTCTGTTTTTATAAGTTTTTGGTAGCTGTGTCTATATTATAGAAAGAACTTTCACGTTAACCCCAATAACAACTGCCGATATGCCTTTTAACGGCGGCAGTTAAGGGTACTTATTCCTCAGCGTTGTTAAACTGTGCTTAGAAATAAGGGTATAATGCCCCCAGCGTCAGAAAATCTCTGGGGTCTCAGCTACAGAGGTAGATGAGACCCTGGAGACCATGATCATGGCCAGTTTTTACTGTCCGAATAATGACGATCACAATAAAAAAGGACAATTTTACAATTCATTTTACTCTCCTCTGATATAATGTAACATATCAGAAAAGAGCGAAAAGTTCCAACATTCCTGGTCCCCGCTGATCCATTCCCTGTCCCTCCGCATCATCTTCCTGGAAAAAATAGAGGGCGCATGATTAGTGCGCCCGCCAAGATCTGCCGACCGGTATCTGGCAATAATAGGGAATTTTTCCTATTGGTTCCTTTTGATCACTGTGATAGACCCTATCACAGTGATCAAAATAAAAAAAAAATTGTAAATCAAACCCCCCTTTGTCACCTCCTTAGTTACATAAAAATTATGAAATACAAAAAATTGCATTATTCTGAAATCTTCATAAATAAACTACATACATATTCTAGAATACCCGATGCATTAGAATCGGGCCACCATCTAGTTTTAAAATATATCTGTTCATGTTCTTAGTTCTACATCTGTTCTAACAATTCAGCCTGAAAATTAATTTCCATGTATTTTTTAGCAAAGTATTGAATTACTAGGACCCAGTTTTTATGTAAAACGCTTAAAGGGGTTTTCCCATGAACTAAGTACAGTATATTTTAATCAATAGATTTTGGAATAATAATAAGTTCCACAATTAGATGTGTTAAAAAATATTCCTGTGCTGACATAATCTTATAAATGTGCTCCTGCTTGTTGCAAAAAAAGACTCACCAAGTAAGGAAGATCCTCTGTGCCCAAGATCCAGGTGGGCACATGGGTTCGGCAGACAGGTGAAGCATGCAGGACATGGACAGCAGACCGCAAACTGTTAGCAGAGGTACTGAAAGCTGCAGGTAGACAGGTAACTGAGGAACTGAAAATCACAGGCAGCCATGATATATTGTGTAGACTGTAGACAAGTAGTAGTGGTGCTGAAATCTGCAAACATATTGTTAGGTGTCGAGTTCTCGCTACTGCACAGGGGGAATCTTGAGTCATCTTCGCTGCGGTCTCCCATTCTACTCCAGCCGCAGTGGAGCCTGCTCAGCAGAGACGTCAGTCCCAGCACCTGGCTTAGACAGATGCTGCGCATTTGGTTACTGCTGCCCTTCCAGGCTCAGCCATTATAACCAATACTGTTCAGCGGCGAGCAGGCGTCCCTGGGACTAAGTCCTGTTTTTCTCCTGAGCATGCCCAAGGGAAGATCTCTCTTTGGAGAACGGAGGTCACATGCTCAGCTCTTATTGGTCCACCAGAAAGGTCCTGAAGAGCTGCAGCTATAAAAAGTTTGCATGGCTGCTGGGCCATGCTCTAGTATACATCAGTATTTGTGTGTGTGGATGTATGCCTGTTCTGGTGAAAGCTCAGAATCATTCCCATCCCTAGAGTTGTTGAATGCTCGCGAGTGTTGTAGCTGTCTAGCGCCAGATATTGCCATCCAGCACCAGGCACAAAATATACTGCGTCAATCCTGCAGTGACTGCCGCTGCGGTACTGTACGCATATCTTTAGCGTCTTCTGACAATCTGTCAGTGTAGGGTGGGAACTCCCGTTTGATCCCAGCATCTGACTCAGGATGTCCTCAGGCGCGGGCTCAAAAGCCACCGAGGGTCAGAGCATGATCAACCACCATCCGTTTGCTGCGCCCTATGAATGCTAACAGGGCACGGCGTTATCTTAAATCCGGGCGACTCTGTGAAGCAACAGAGTTCGCTCCTATACAGACCTAGGTGACGGAACCCGTGTCTATTCAGGTGTAGTACCGCCATATAGTTCCGCCATTTACTAGCAGCAGGTTCCACTCCTGCACGGTGGACCCAGGGCTGCGAACGCACCTATACTATCTCTATATTTACTCGGTACGTTCCGCCAGCTCTAACACATATAAACATATAACTCAGAAACTGGAAGTTGAAGACAGGTGACATCCTGAAGACCGCAGACTGGTAACATACAGAATTCCGGAGTAACTAAAAAGTCTGAATACAATGGAAGCCGCAGGCTGTCAGGATATGTCCTAGAAACCTTAGACAGGGAACTGTGACACTGGAAACTGCAGACAGTCAGGAGACATCCTGGAGACTGAAGACATTCAGCAGTGGTACCGAAAGCTGCAACAGATTTCTCAGGGACTAGAAACCATAGGCAGCCAGGAGACTCTGCACAAAGTAGCACGCCACTTGCATGCTACTTGCAAAGATCCACATGCAGCACAACAAAGTTCAGTGCACTGGGGTGTAGGGAGCAGAGCACAGAACCAGGACAGGTGGGCAACACTGCTATGTACTGTGCAATGGCTGTGTCTGACTATGCAGGGACATGGTCTGATAATACCACATCTCCTTGGTAGGGGAGGATGCAAAAGAGGATACAGACAGGACAGCATTGGATCTTCTCCTGTAGGCAGCGGAGTTGCTGAGATTGCTACCTGCCCACCGCACATGAGGGCAATCTGGCCATTGGCCCTCCGCTGCCTCAGGAGAAACAGGCCAGATTGTCCTCATTATTAGCCGTCCTGCAGGGGCCCCCCTACACCCCCCCAGGCACCGATGCAGCTGCACCAGCGGTATGTCCACCCCTAGATCAGACCCAAGTTCCTGCACAGTCAGACACAGCCGTTACACAGTACATAGCAGGGGCACATTTATAAGATTATCTCAGCACAGGGACATTTTATGTAACACATTCAATTGTGGAACTTATTTTTAGTCCAAGATTTATTGATTAAAATGTACTTTGTTTATGGGAAAACCCCTTTAAAGATCTGGCTGCCCATAATTATGGAAAAATATGGGTTATCTGCTATAACTACAGGTACAACTTCAAATTTGACCATTTAGGATCCAAGAGCCATATAAAGCCAAGTAGCATGTACTCTATGATTTATGATCATTGTGTTACTGGAAAAAAATGCTGATCCCTATTTAGTTCTAAGCCTTAATAATGAATGTTCCTGGTTCTCTGCATTGCCATAGAGGTTAATGCTGAATGCTCCTAATGATCTTGTTCGGTTTACAGAGTAATGCAAATTATGTTTTATAGTTTAGGGTAGTTTAGGGGTTGAAGAAGTTGAACAACTGATAGAATTAATATTTTTTTTTTTTTTTTTTAAAAATCAGTACAGGATAGCATAAAAATAGCAGTGGTCTCAGATTCCTTGACCCTCTCTTTTTGAATTTCTGCGTCATTTTTGATTTTGAAGTTCTGGTCCCTCTCCATCACTGCAACCAGTGTTTTAGCTATGAGTCAATACCAGGCAGTAGAGTCTAACAAGGCCCCAGAGACTTTTTTTCTACGCTACTCTGACCTTAAAAGAAAAAAAAATGTAATTTGATGGACAATATCGTCAAAGTTATTATCCAGGGAGTGGTCAAGGGTTGATTATAATATTTGAACTGCTTGTGTGGATAGTGAAAACATGAAATATTTTCATCCATGTGGTCAATGTATAATAAAGGAGTTAATAGGGTAGATAGTAATAAGGTCTAACGTTTTCTAAGCTTTTCCATAACAAAGGTGAATTTAAACATTACTGGTGTTCAATGGAAATCATTGGGTTCATTATAATATCCCTTATCTACTGTTGTACACCGTGTCAGCCTTTTGCCCACCATTCATGAAGAACACAATCTTTTCTAGCCCTGTACTGGTTATAGAGATTATTGAAAGGCAGATGTTAGAGAGTGCTGTGTGGCTCTTACATGATAGACAGCTGCCTCTTTGATCATGGACATAGCTATGTAGGTTGTGGGCAGTACTGCATGTGACCATATTAACGGGACCCCAAATGCATATGCACTTTGTCCCTCATGCATCTCATTTTCTTTTTGCTACACCCTGATTCCACAAAATCACATCAGGTGAGCTAAACCATCATTGTCATCTTCTCCTATATCTCTTGCCCTATTGCGTGCTTCTGTCCCAACCAGATCTTAACAAGGTCTTAATCAAAACCTAAAAATATTGTTCACAGAAATTTCAAAAATGTACCCAGGAGCAGGAAATATTGCAAAAAAAAAATCAAACTTGACTTACTTGTTAAATTCCCTGCCGTTCCAGTGCCATGACTTCATTGGTTCCTGCCAGTATTCTTTATTTGGCTGAAGCCAGGATATGCAAACAATTGGACAATTCTATTTATAGGGGGGAGGTTATACAAAAATATTATTACATTTCAGTTTTAAACAGGTTTTGTAAGATTGTAACATTTATGGTTTATCCTTGGGATAGGCTGTTAAGATCTAACCGTTGTCAGTCTGAATCTTGGTATTCAAAGTGCATGGGAAAGATCTTTAGTACCAGGCAAAGCAAAGGGACAACTAAATGTACAGTGTGATCCCTGGTAAACAATAAATAGCTGTGCATCAACTTTTCATGCCGCTAATTGGGCACCGAGGAGTCACTCCCCAAACAATCAGATATTGACAGTCTTTCCTAGAAAATATTACTCTCAGCTAACTTTTTTGAACAATATTCTTTTTATTTGGGGGGATTTTTTAACAATTTATGGGAAGGGGATTATAATTATAGACAGTAAGGTGAGTAATAAAACGTAGCATAGTGATGTTTAACTTGTTCTATTAAACAAGTAAGAAGATATATTCAATGAAGAATCAACAGAGAATAAAAAGGTTAATGCGAGAGGAAAAGAATGTGGAAGGAAAAGTTAGGAAAGGAAGAAGGGAAGGGCAAGGTATGGAAAGGGCGTAGGAGAAGGTTGGATCATATAAACGTTGAGGGTAGGGACAGGGGAAAGAGAATCATCCTTATTGAAACAATATTATAATAAAACAATTTTCAATGTGCTTAGTTAAATATGTAATTGTACTTGTACTTCTTGGCAAATAATAAAACTTTTAACCTATAAGGGGGCATTCCGACTTGAGGAAAGAAATAGGTTCCAAGATGACCATGGTGAATAGTATTTTTTTAAAGTATGGTTTCTTAGAGCGTAAGAATGTTCAAAAGAATTATGGGTAGACATTCTTTTCATTATTTCTGAAATGGAGGGAATTGATTTCCACTTAGATGTTATAAGTATTTTTGTTACAACAAATAGATGAATTGCGAGATATTTAATTTTTGGGGGGGAAGTCGATTTGAATCAAGCGAGAACAAAACCAGTTGAGGAGATAATTCAACTACAGAGTTGTTAATATTGCTCAATAAATTAGCTACTTCTTTCCACAGGTTGATTATTTTAGGACATGACCAGAAAATATGCAATATGTTAGCTTTTTGAGTACTGTTCCTCCAGCATAACTCCGATCCGTCCTCAAAAATCTGCATTAATCTGACAGGTGTATAGAACCAACGAGATAAGATTTTAAAATAAATCTCATGAATATTAGCATTTACATTTGATTTGTATGTTATTTCAATTGCTTCTTTCCATGACTCAGGAGAAAAACATATATTCATATCTTCTCACTTAACCATGTGTTTTGATTTTTCAATAGTTACGTCTCTCGCGAATAGTGTATTTAGATTTTAGTGTTCCAAATAGTATTTATTAAGGGATTTTACAGAAGAGATATGATAACTCTTGGAAGAGATATGGGGAGAGAGAATTTCCCCCTAATATATTTCCTTAGTTCTAAAAAGTTACATATTTCCTCTTTTGGAAGGTTGTACGATAGATTCAAGGATATTAAATGTATGATTGAACCTTTTTTTAGGTCCGGTAAATAACTTTTTCAGGCCCCTTCTGT
Organism: Ranitomeya imitator; assembly: GCF_032444005.1. NCBI lineage: Eukaryota > Metazoa > Chordata > Amphibia > Anura > Dendrobatidae > Ranitomeya > Ranitomeya imitator. Next base: position 74,840,648 of record NC_091286.1, on the reverse strand, counting down.
ACCATGCATTTCCCTTTTCAGCTAATGGCGTTATAGTTCTTGTCTTGTGAATAGGCTTCAGGAAGCCATGATAATAATAATAGACCTTCGTACCGCTACAGAGCGGTTGTCTATTCAGTATTCAATGTTAAGGGAAAATTAATCTCGAAGACGGTCTGTGAAATATGACCATATTTGATTTTCTTTCAATTTCTTTCTCTGGCTGTGAAATCACTTTGTAACAATGTTTTTTATTCTCCTTTTCCATTCCTATTCTGTTCTGTAAGCCCAAGATGACTCATATCAACACCAAGAAGAGAGAATTCTAAAATAGACGATGTGCCGGTGTGTTGCCGATGTGGGGAATTGTGCTTATATATGCAGAATAAATGAGCTAAAATTAGTTTTGCTGTGAAACACAGTTATGATTTTAAAGTAGTAACAAGATAAGCTGGTACTAGAGGTCAAAGATGTATTTTATAATGTTATTTTGGTTCCAAAACTTGTGGTAGAAAACTCAGGCATCAGTAAATTTGTAGTGTAAATCTCTCTGGACATCACTCTGGAGCTCAGGGAAATTGCCCAATTATTATGTTCATTTATATGTCAACTTGCCTTCTTTAGGAGTTCTTCACAACTGTATCTTCATATGTGCCAACTGTCCTGAATTTGCTGTGACTGCCAGAATTTTCAGGCACAATTCCATTCAGTTTGGGGTTTCTTAAGCCAAAGGGGGACTTGGTTTGTGTAAACCCCATGCAGAAGTGTGTGTTTCTGGTGGACTCGAGGCATTACAGGGATGGTTTATGATTATTCCCGAATGCAGATGAAGCACAGCTCTTAAACATCCCTATTTTCTTAAAAGAAAAATATGGTATTTTTCATCTGTGTCCTTACTGTTTGAAAAAGAAACTGCATAGAGACCCAAAGAATTTAATAGATCTATTCACACATCTGTTTTTCATGGATCCATGTGTCGAAGCCGTTAAACTCCGTGCATGTCTTCGTGGGGTGCACTGCATCAAGAAGTTCAATGACGTCTTACGTATGGAGTTCCTGCCGTATCACTTCCTGCTGGCGACTTGTCAGTACAATAAGACTTTCCTTCACTTCATCCTTCATGTTCCTGACACTTTAAGTTGTTTGTGGCAATTATCTGTAGATTGAGTTGATTGGAACAATTTATTGTGTTCTCAAAAACAGACATGGTCATCTTATTGTTTTTCCTGGAATGCATTTTTGTTAGCATAGTATCCCTTGCAAAATCTATTTACAGAATGTTCAGCAAGTGAATTCTTCTATGATCAGCCATATTTGTGGGTGAACCTGTCGGCTGGTGGTGAACTCTACCTGCATCACCACTGCGGTAGATCTAAAGTATTGAATATTATTTCTCATTCAAATCTATAGTCTGTGTAATATACAGATACACAGGGTCCTCCAGAATGAATTACGCTCTTTACAGCTGCTTTTCACTAGACTAATCTGAGTAATGGAGTGTTGAAGTCATCACTATTGTTTCAAAATTCCTTAAAGTGGTGTTCCGATACTTAAAATGTCCTTTAGGAATATCTATTTTACACGCTATTTTACATACTTTATTATAAAGTAACCTACATGTCTCCCTATCCATCTGATCCCTGTATTTTTTTTTTTACTTCACTTTCTGTGACGTTTCCTTTGAGATGATTCTCAAATTAGGTATCATTAAGTGGCTGTGGCTACTCTCACTTCTGTGCAGCCTCTATCACCCATGTCATCAGGGGGTGGCACTGCAGTTTCTTTCATATCTGGAGATGTCCTATATCCATGGTGAAAATAGAAGTTGTGGCAGAAGTGACTTCTGCTTATGTCTCAATGGCTGCGGCTTCTTGCTGTGAAACAGGACTTCATCGGGGATGGCGATAGAAGCAGGGTGAGTAACCCCACAGCTTCTCTCATTACCCTGAAATAATCATCAGCAAGGGTTGGTGCTGGTGTCACTCACTCTGCTTCTATCACCATCCCCTGATGACGTCTTCTTTCACAGTAAGAAGCTGTGTGAGTGAGGACAGAAATAAAACAAAATATTCCATAAAGCCCTCTGACAACATAACCCTTACACAAAAAGGCTGAACAATCATTTTTCAATGCTGTTTTTATAAGATCTTACATAGTCTACAAAAACTTTTGTCCTTTGTCTCCTATAATTGTCCTTTGAATTAATTTCTCGAATGCCAGTTGTTTTTTATGCACAAAGGTGAACTTGCTATAATAGGTCTAACTTGTTTGTTTTTACACAAACAGAAAATTGGTTTTGAACTTAGAGGGCATTTCCACTTTTATTTTATTTATTTATTTGTTATATTTTTACAGTACAGGTTACAGCACACTATCCTGGAGTATGACCGCTTAAAACTCCAACAATTAACCATTATTTTTGGAGGCTGTGGGCAGCTGTACATTTTGCCTACAGCGGCTACTGCAGGGGAAATGTGGATAAATGGGCAATCATGTAATGCGTGATCATATAAAGTTCTCTAGAGTTGGCTTTCCTCTTTGTCTAATGGGGGATTTCTACAAGCTTGGACAACCCTTTTTGGTCTACACTTTGGGTCAGCAGCTTTTTCATATGTTTCTTACATGCCTCAACTTACTTTTAATATGACTTTATTGTAGTGTTTCTAGAAATAAAAGATAGTTGGTTGCTTAAGAAAAAAGGAGACTGCCATCACATGCCAACTTTGACTTATGTGTATTGCACTAAAATCATTCTTGCAACTTTTCTTTCATGTTAGGAAAAAAGTTGCAAGTAATTGTGAGATTATTGCGACATTTGCTCTGTGTTGGAGATTCTGCTGACTCACAAGGTCATTTGCAACTATTTTGCCCTTGGGAAGCAACTAAAATTGGCCTCGTTACTCCAGAATAAGCTTTGCTTGAGTATTTTATAGGGACTTGTTCTGTAAGAATCGGACGGCACACTGGGCAATAATTGATTAGGGCTGTTCAGATGAAAGTTTCTTCACACGCTGAGCGTCTGTATGAAAAAGAATGGCAGCATGCACTATTCTCTTCTGTATCACAGATGAGGCTTGCTGATACAAATCTAAAAATTGGATTTTACATGGAACATTCATTTTGAATCAGATTTTTACAGTTACATTGCCATTATTAAATAGAATAATGTGCATTTTCAACTGATAACGTATAATGTCGAATGCCACCTGGATGTCACAAGGACTTAAAAAACAAATTACCGTAATAAAAACTAAAGATTCATCAGTTCACCAGTTTGAGGTAGCAATCATAGTTTGTTGGGTTCAGTGCATGGACAGGGCTGTGGGTCGGTTCCCAATCAGTGGATGGAGCATCCAGCATCTGAAAATGAAATAGTTAAAATGTCATATTTATTGGATCACTGTAAAGCAGGGGTGGCCAGTGAATTATCCCAAAGGGCCACATGAGAGACCTTGACTGTTGTAATGGGTCACACCAATAGGCTGAAATCAATTCTGCTCAATATTAATATATTAAGTATAATTATTTTATATTAATATTAATTGTATCACTTAATATTGGGGCATATTTAAGTATGCTGACGTTCCCCTATATACACCATATGAGCCCGCACACAGCCCTCCTTATATACCATATGAGCCCACATACAGTCCTCTATATAACATAAGAGCCTACACATAGCCCATCTATATGCAGTATGAGCACCATATGGCTTCCTATATACAGTATGAGCCTTCACATAGCCTCCTATATACAGCATGAGCCCCACATAGCCTCACTTTATACAGTATGAGCTTCACATAGCCTTCTGTATACAGTGTGAACCTCCTATAGCCTCTTGTATACAGTGAGACCCCACATAGCCTCCATATATACAGTGCAAGCCCCACATAGCCTCTAATATACAGTATGAGCCCTCATAGAGCCCCTATATACAGTATGAGCCCTCATAGTCTCCTGTATACAGTGTGAGACCCCACATAGCCTCCCTATATACAACATGAGCCTGCATATAGCCTCCAATATACAATATAAGCCCTCACATAGCCCCTATATGCAGTATGAGACCTACATAGCCTTAAGTATACAATATGAGCCCTCAAATAGCCTCTTATCTACAGTATGAGCCCCACATAGCCTCATACATACAGTATGAGCCCCACATAACCTTCTATATACAGTATGAGCCCCACTTACAGTAACCTCCTGTTTACAATATGAGCCCCCACATGGCCTCCTATATGCAGTATGAGCTTTCATATAGTCTACCATATACAGCATGAGCCCACATAGTCTATTATATTCAACATTAGCCCCACCTAGCCTCCTATATATGGCATGAGCCACTCATAGCCTGCTCTATATACAATTGTATGATCCCACATATACATACAAACATCCCATGCGCATGAAAAAAATCAACACATACTCACCTCGCTAATGTTCCCCTGGTGTTCTGCTCTCTGATGCACTGACTTTCTTCAGTGCATCAGCTGATGCGATGAAATGACTTAATCTCGACTGCTGTGTCACATGCTGATTGGTGAAAGATGGAGTCGGAGACCCTTCATCCACCAATGTATTCATGGTCATACTGCGGCCCATGGGCCACGAATTCAATCCTTCTGTCATCTTGGTCTGCGGGCCGGACTGGAACAGCCAGAGGGCCGGATGTGGCCTGTGGGCCACAGTTTATGGCCTGCTCTAAAAATATAATTAAGGGCTATGTTTTGTCATGAAAACCATGGGCCATGTCTTTCTATTATTGTATTTTCCTTAATTTGTAGAGTGATCTAATAACTTTTTCATTTGCGGATGCTCGAGCCTTCAACTTTCTACTTCATAAAATCCGGACACATGGATGACAATAGGGATGAAAATCGGACAGTTTTTCTGATGCACTTCTGACCCTGGCCTAAAGGAAACATAAAAGGTCTTTTGGTTTTCGATAATTTCAGCTTTGCTACATCCGTACATTTCTATTCAGAGACAGTAAATCTTTTCTGTTCACCGCTTACATAATTTTGCTGTAGACAAACCCAGGTTCCCTATAAAACATTTTTGCCAACTTTTCTAAAATAAATTCAATTTTCATAAGTAAACTAAGCCTTTAGAGGTGAATACAGAAACCGCGGTCATCTTTTCACTCTGTTCCATGCTTCCTTTAACCTACACAAACACTACTGTGTTTATACTGGAAATACTGCTCTCTGCTCCGGGTTGTTTGAAAATGGACTTCAAAAGAGTGCGCTTTGCCTGCTTGTTGCCATGAAATAACTTTTTACCTTTTACATATGATTATTTTGACTCGTGAGAGCTTTCTTCCTGTACTAATTGTGGGTTTCACGATAATACGCAGCCATTAGCCACAGTCATGAATTCTGTTTCCATACAGTAAACATAAAGATGATTATTTGTAATTTAGTATTAGAATGTATTATTACTAGAATTTTTTTTACGTTTCATTAGTGTTTTTTGTTACCAGCATTATTAATATTTTTTATTAAGCTTTATTAATATTATACCATTTTTTAAGTTTATTTAATACTTGTATTATTAATAGGTTCCTTTAAAAATATTTTTATATTTCTTTAAAACTTGCATTTTTAATACTGATAGCATTTATTTATCATATTGTTTTTATATTTTCCCAATAAAGCAAAAATATTTTTCATATTAATTATTTTAATACACCAATTATTCTGTTTCTTCATGTATTTTTATAATGTTATTTTTTTTCCTGGATTTTTACCAATAAAATGAATATTTTCTCAAATACGTTTTCAGAATACATATCATATCTTTATCATTATGTTGTTTGATCAGGCCGTGATTAGTCAGTCTGCATGTACATCTACATGCCATTCCGTCATGTATGTAAATGGAACCTGTCACTAGATTCAGCAGCTGCGGCATTTCAGCGTAAACACATATTTAAAACCTCGCTGTGGGCTGAGTGTCTCAGCTGATTAGTCCGATGCAGTGGCTTCTCCAAATAACGAACACGTATCGACCTGTGCGGGTGCACAGGGACCGGTCAGTCAAAAATATCGGGACAGGGGATGCATCAGACTAGTGAGCCAAGATATGTAGTCCCCATCCCGCTATTCAAAACCTGTTTACACTGGAATGGCGCAGCTTTTCGGAGTAAAACATATCTGGCGGAAATCACACAACCAGACACTAATTACTGCTGCCCATTGAGACCAGCCTGAATCTAGTGACAGGTCCTTTCTAATTTCCATATATCCAATAAATGTACTGATCTCTGCAGTTATAAATGAATATTAAATTTGTATATTATCTCCCTGTAAGACATTCCATACCTAGTCACATCCAATTTCATGTTGATGGGCTAATAAATCCACTTCATTAGAAGAGTCCATTTTTTTTACGGATGCGTGTGGAAAACTATGATGTCCTGTGAATTTGATCCCCTGATATAGCTAGTTATGTAGTTAAACAGATTTATCATGTCCAAGCTATAATCAACAATAAATTTTGAAACGCCATAGTATAAGCCCAGGTCACAATGAGGCTATACCTTCCCATGATAAGTATTTGGTGAGTTTTTGATGTTACACATTTTCTGCACCCGTAATGTAAATTAGGTTACTTTGTTTTTTTGCATTTTTTTACATACATTTTTGATGCTGTGGTTTTGTCTCTTGTTTTCATGTTATGTTTAAAATAAAGCTGCTTAAGGTCACATTCACACTATCGGTATTTGGTCAGTATTTTACATCAGTATTTGTAAGCCAAAATCAGGAGTGGGTGATAAATCAAGAAGTGGGTCAAATGTTACTATTGTACATTTCCTTTGATTGTTACAATACAAAGAGGCCATATAGGGCCACTGGCCTTGAAGGGAGGCCGACAGGGTTGATGTGGGAACATAGGGAGCTGGAGGGACATTTGGAAGATTGAGGGTTAACAAATTGTACAAAGGTGGAGCTGGGGTCAGGTGTTGGGGAGAAGGGGCTGAGGGGCAGCAGTATAAAAGGGTCATCCATCTTAGTCAGGGAAGCCATTTTATTTACTCCCTTTACGGTGTTAAGAAGTTCCCCACCACCCTCTCTTTATTTGGTGCTGAGGTTTTACAGGGGTGTTTTTTAGTTTTTCAGTTTTTTTGTAGATTTGGGATCAATGTGATTTTGATTGGTTAAGGGTTTTATTAATAACATAATTCAATTTATCTCATGGCAGGGTGGCATGGGGGGTCCTCGAAGTTGGTGGAATTGGTTAATGGTGGATCGGAGGGGGGGAATCTCAAGAGGTTCTGGACCTCCCAGATCGATTTATGTGGACGGGTGCTTAAATTATGCCGTGGAAGGGATTATAAGGGGAGCCAGGGTTAATGGTTTTGGATATTGGCCAGCTTGGTTAAGAGCTGCCTCTGAGCTGGTGCATAGCGGCTAGGTGGTAAGACTCGTCCTGGAACCAAGGTGGAATTAGTAAACATATAGTTTTGGGTCTTCAAGGACCACCCCTTTTGGGAGGTTGTAGTTTAAATTGTTTTGTATTAAATGTTAATTAAAGGCTGCTATGGCCAATTAATCCAATCTATAAAGATTATGGGGATTAGGAGGAAATAAAGGTAAGAATCGAAGTTCACATGAATCTCGAATACCCTTATGTCATGGTTTTGGCTTACAAATACTATTGTAAAATAATGACCAAATACTGAATGTGTAAACGTGACCTACTTTTTATACTTCCTGATATTTGGCTCTGACAAAATTTTAATAATAATAATTTTATTTATATAGAGCCAACATATTCCGCAGCGCATTACAAATTTTCTGCGTTAATGAGCGGATTTCATACGTTTTTAATGCAGAAATTCACTTAAGATGCATGTGCGTGTTTTTTTTACCTGTCGATTTTTTGCATGTAATGCAATTCTACAGGGAAAAAATCTTCACTTAAAACTCAGCGTACCCACAAGAAAAACTGACATGTTGCAGATTTTTCACACGCATGCAGGTCAGTTTACGCTGTGTAAAAAATCACATATTTCTATAAATCCTACCAACTTTGCTGGAAGACAATGTGTTTTTTTGTGCAGCAAAAATACTCCACATCAAAAACTCGCCAAAAGCTCATTGTGGGAATGTAGCTTGATATTTCAACAAACGGAGCTTCGCTTTCTTACATAAGACAGCGTTAATTCTGAATACTTGGGACAATTTACAAAAGTAATATAATGTAAATATTTATTAGGCGTACTCGCCACTTGTATGCTTTACATCATTAATGCGCAGTCAGATCCTGTTCTGTTGTACGTTTAGGAATTACAGTACATAGAGTTAATGAGGTTATTGTTTAGATTTCATTAATTATTTGTGAATCATTTAATAAGCCCGGTATTATGCTCCTTCTGGTACTGCAAACACAATATTAAGTACATAATGAGTAAAGTAATAGGACATAAAAGTAGATTGAACTACAAATTATAAAGATTTGTATGCTTTAATATTTTCACATGCTGAAAATTAGTAGAGTCTGAAATAGTTATTCAATGATTTTATTTACTTGTTAATTAACTGTCATTATAGCCAAAATATATACACCACTCAAAAAAATAAAGGGAACACTAAAATCCCACATCTTAGCTATCACTGAATGAAATATTCCAGTTGTAAATCTTTATTCATTACATAGTGGAATGTGTTGAGAACAATAAAACCTAAAAATGATCAACATAAATCACAACTAATATCCCACGGAGGTCTGGAGTTGGAATCATGCACAAAATCAAAGTGGAAAATGAAGTTACAGGCTGATCCAACTAAAGTGGAAATGCCTCAAGACAAGGAAATGATGCTCAGTAGTGTGTGTGGCCTCCACGTGCCTGTATGACCTCCCTACAATGCCTGGGCATGCTGCTGATGTGGCGGTGGATGGTCTCCTGAGGGATCTCCTCCCAGACCAGGATTAAAGCATCCACCATCTCCTGGACAGTCTGTTGTGCAATGTGACTTTGGTGGATGGTGCGAGAAATGACGTCCCAGATGTGTTCAATCGGATTCAGGTCTGGGGAACAGGTGGGCCAGTCCATAGCTTCAATGCCTTCATCTTACAGGAACTGCTGACACACTCCAGCCACATGAGGTCTGGCATTGTCCTGCATTAGGAGGAACCCAGAGCCAACCACACCAGCAGGTGGTCTCACAAAGGGTCTGAGGATCTCATCTCGATATCTAATAGCAGTCAGGCTGCCTTTGGCGAGCACATGGAGGGCTGTGTGGCTCTCCAAAGAAATGCCACCCCACACCATTACTGACCCACTGTGAAAAATGCTTAGGATGTTGCAGGCAGCAGATCACTCTCCACGGCGTCTCCAGACTCTGTCACGTCTGTCATATGTGCTCAGTGTGAACCTGCTTTCATCTGTGAAGAGCACAGGTCCTGCTGGAAGTCATTTTGCAGGGCTCTGGCAGTGCTCCTCCTGTTACTCCTTGCACAAAGGCTGCTGCTGGGTTGTTGTCCTCCTATGGCACCCTCCACGTCTCCTGGTGTACTGGCCTGTCTCCTGCTAGGGCCTCTGGACACTACACTGACAGACACAGCAAACCTTCTTGCCACAGCTCACATTGATGTGCCATCCTGGATGAGCTGCACTACCTGAGCCACTTGTGTGGGTTGTAGAGTCCGTCTCATGCTACAACGAGTGTGAAAGCACAACCAACTTTCAAAAGTGACCAAAACATCAGCCAGAAAGCATTGGTACTGAGATTTGGTCTGTGGTCCCCACCTGCAGAATCACTCTTTTATTGAGGGTGTCTTGATAGTTGCCAGTAATTTCCATCTGATGTCTATTCCATTTGCACTACAGCATGTGACATTGATTGACAATCAGTGTTGCTTCCTAAGTGGACAGTTTGATTTCACAGAAGTTTGATGTACTTGGAGTTATATTTTGTTGTTTAAGTGCTCCCTTTATTTTTTTGAACAGTGTATTATAAAACATCCATAACTATTTGTTACCCATTCTAATAAAAGTTAAGACAATTGTTTTTTTAGTTTAATTTTAATATTTTAATTTGGCTTACGTTGCAGAGCGAGAATTTTTTTTTAATGCCAAGGCAGGTTGAATGTTCTTGTTTTAAATTTATAGAGAATTTTACTAGTCAATTAAAAAATTATGCCATTTTAAGAAATAACATGGTATATGTGCTGGATTTATCCTCATCCTGCACTACATATGCTATGGGCAGGTGCAAACCACCATTTATATCGGATGAAAGCTATCTGTGATTTTGACGGATAGCACTCGTTCCCATGTTATGCTATGAGGCTGTACACACGTCCGATTTTTTTCCTCGGACTACGGTGACATGTCTGATCTCGATCCGAGTGCCAGACCAAAATTGACAATGCCAGTGTATTTGTCCATGGAAAACATTAGACCGCACTCAGATTAAATCTGTGTGTGGTCTGTTTTTCATGGACTGGCTGGAAAGAGTGAGTATGAGTGCCCATAGGGCCCAAGTATCTGGGGCATATACCTCACCAACCTCATCCCACCGCCAGGTGAGCACCAATAATCAATATACCTATATATCTAGAAATAGTAACTAGTCTCTATTGATATAAACCATGTTTAACGTTCTGGAACGCAAATCTACAAAACTTTCCTTTGTTTTACAAGATCGGTTTCAGACCATTTCCTGTAAGATGCTCATGAAATAACGAACTCTGATAATGGTAAGACATGATACTGCTTTCCACTCTGTTAGACATGCCTCTGATTATCTGTAAAAACATAACACAGTAATGGTCATTATACGTAAGGCCCATCGGGCATCCTGACTGCTCTATTTCCTATTATCTGCATCTGGTTTCCCATTGCTTTTCCTCCCTTTGTTACAGACCCAATGCCTCGTGCCCTACTTTACTGGCACCACGCTGATTTCATTTTGTTAGTTCATCATAGATTATTATCATGGCGGCATTTCTCGTACATGTTGTTATACCCGTTGCTTAGAATATCGAATACTCTCAGCAGTCAGTATGTATTAGTCTTCTGTCTCACCACTTCCTTCCCAATGTATCTGTAATGTCTCCCTCCTCCATGTGCAAGTTTCACCTAACTTAGAATATTTCTTACTTCTGCACTCTTTTACATTTTATGTCCCACAACCTGTTCTAATGCTTCCTTTTTTTGGATTTTGTTAGGATCAAGCAATAATTTAAAAGAATTTTTCATCACTTGTTTTTATTTTTTTACAAAAAAAATCCCAGCATGATCTAAATTTAAAAACACAGCCTTCCCACCTACTGTACCTACCCCCACCACTCTCATCATCATTGAATAGATCCCAAGTTGGTCTTTGAATTTCCATACAGTCCACGGAGGTCAACAATGCATCACTCCGGTAGCCACTGATTGGCTGCAAATGTCACATGTCAAAATGACCGGAGTAAGATGGAACTCTACATTTTCAGCATTTTATACTGAAATGCAGCATGTCTGTCCCTCCATAAGAGGAAGCTCAGAGACTGGTGGGGATTCAGGCAGATGTGTGAAAAGAACGATGAAGGACTAAAAGACGAGCATACTGTAAAAAAAAAAAACTTAATTGAATACCTGACAGTATTACAAGGTTGAAACAAAATGAAATATAGTTCTGGTCAAAAGTTTGGACACACCTATTCATGTAATGGTTTTCCTTATTCTTATTGGAATGTGCACATTGTAAATTCTGAATAAAGGCAGCAAAATCATGAACGAACATGTATGGAAATAAGGAGTAAAGAAACTTATGAAACAAGCCAAAATTTGTGTTAAACCTTATGCTCCACAAAGAACCCCCTTTTTCTCTGATCACAGCTTTCTACACCTTTGGCATTCTCTCAAGCAGCTTCTTCAGGTCGTCACATGGAAAAGCTTTTCAACAGTCTAGAAGGAGTTTGTGCCACTTTTTGGATTTGCTGCCTTCAGTCTGAATATACAATGTTCACATTCCAATAAGAACAAGGAAAACCATTGTATCAACAGATATGTCTAAATTTTTGATTGGTGATGCGGGGCACTTTCAATTACCTTCAGTGCAAATTTATATAAATAAAAACAATTCCCACTTTTACATATAAGTATTCTTATACACCGCCCATTGGACCAAACCATCTCGCCGTGCCCCACCCGGTCCCCTAGTTAAGCATAATAAAAGGTCTATTTTTTTTTAGTTTTGCAGGGAGGCTAAGAGACATATATACAGCATTCCAGAATGCTGTAAAAAGGTGGTGGCTTGGGTTGTATGGGAAAAATCTGGTTATAGGTTCCCTAAAAACTATACACGACTAAAGAAAACTCTTGGAGTATATGCACATGGTGTCTTTTAGACTCCGGTGTACCCACTGAATTTTGCTACAGGATGATGGGAAACCGCCAGTGGTGTTTTTTCTGAAGCTACTTCTTTGGTGTCTTTTCGGATCATTTTGTTGTGGCTTTGTCGCGGGTGTTTTTTCTTTTTTTTAACTTGTATATGTAAACTGGTGAGAAGCTTCCAAGCGGAATCTACCTGAGGAATGGACCAGTCACTTCTTATAGCCTCTCCACGTCTTTGGAAAAGTGGAGCAGTTTAAAGAAGTTGAAAAAACTGAACACATGCACAGGAAGTAATTTTTACATTGTTCATTCTTTCTAGCATTTCTTTAGTGACTTTTCAGGTGGGTCACAGAGCGTACCCATCCGAAAGAGACCTTGTGTCCACAAACCTTAAGTGGCTGTCAAGTGTGGCACAGCTACGCATCGGTTCAGCTTTTCTCCAGTGGCTTCACTCTCATACATACCTAAAAGTAAAAACGTCAGTGGTAGTGGTCACCTCATTGTAATGAGGGTCTATAGAGGATGACTTATGTCACACATCAGGAACATAAATTTTTATCTTCTTTGTTGCAAAATTAAATTGGATAATATAAAATGCTGATGAAAAGATACAACACTTACGTGTTCTTGTTAGTTGTAGAACATGTGCATTATGTAAATTGATTTCATTTGCAGCCATTGGGACTGCTTATAAATATGTAAAACAAGAATTGTACATTAAATTGGGGTTATTCATTAAATGTCACATAGCATATGCAGATTTCAGAGCCCCGGGAATATAACTGTACAAATGTTTTCTCTGAAATTCAGAGAACACTTAGAGGTCAGAATAATAACACTGGCTTTAATGGATACCTTCCCCTTTAATGGGAAAATTTAGGACAGTACTCATCAATACATCAACCAGATGGTACATCGTTATATTTAATATTATTGTGTGCTAAGAACAGGGAGATGTTTTATTGACCACTGGTGATGATGAGAGGTTCGTTTAGCTCTAGAAAGATCTATGAGCTGTATAACATGGAAGAGCTTGATTGAAACAATATTAAAAGGTTTATCTCATGAGACATCGACTGAATGTATGCTCTGTTAGAGCACTGGGGAAATCATAGAGGGGAGTTATTATGGGGGTCTCCATGAGCCACAAAAAAGAGCCACTTTGCAGGACCATCCATAGACTGCGATAACATTAACTCTGCTGGAAAAATGAGTGGCTACAAGCATGTTTCCCTGATAACTGCTCATCTTCAGGAAATTGAGCAGCCGGACCTAGGTTTAACTAGGTTCCATATAAAAGGGGGTTGTCTTAAAGGGAACGTGTCAGCAGGATTGTGCACAGTAACCTACATGCAGTGCCAGGTCAGCACCGTTATGCTGATTAAAATGATATCTGGCTTGATGAAATCCGTCTTGTGGTTGTTGTATAATCTTTATTTTCAGTTTTGAGTTAATGATCTGCTCGTGCTCCGGGTCAGCTTGTGGGGGGTCTTCATGTGGTGGTCTGATTAGCTATTCATATTGCAGACTGCTGACAGGTCACTGATCCTTCACTGACCTGCCCCCTCATTTACGTAATGAATATAATATTTATCTTGCGGGGAAAAAAAACTTCGAAGGCAGGCGCCGGCAGTGGTGCCTGCTCTGCAGTCTGTTCGCATATGTACTGTGTGTATAATTCATTGCTTGCTGTTTTCTCGATAGTCATAAACATTTTTAAAAAAATCTGTTTGAAAATGGCTCCGGCTGCTCCTGATCTGATAGTTGCTACTGCACAGGCGTCGGCTGCGCCATCTTGCTAGGAAAAATAATCCTCTTCCATGATGGTGCCACCTGCGCAGTAGCAACTATCGGATCAGGCACGGCCAGCGCCATTTTCAAATGATTTTTTAAGACTATCAGGAGAACAGAAACAAATTAATTATACTGTACACACACAGTACAAATGCTATCAGGCTGCAGCGCAGGCGCCACCGCTGGTGCCTGCCTGAAGAATAGGGTTTTTTCCCCCAAGATAACTATAATATTTATTACATCCACTATGGGGCAGGTCAGTGAGGAATCAATGATCCGTCAGAAGCCATCAGTATGAATATCTAGTCAGAGCACCACATGATGACTCCCCACAGGCCGCAACGGAGCACGAGCATATCATTAACTCAAAACTGAAAAAAAAGGTTACACAACAACCACAAGACGGATTTCATCAACCAAGGTATCATTGTAATCAGTATAATGGCGCTGACCTGACACTGTGTGTACGCTAAGCCTGCTGACAGGTCCCTTTAATGAGATTATACAGTTAATGTACTTTTTTTATTTTAGAGGTTGTCCAGTGGAAACAAGGGATCACCTATCCACAAGATTTGTGATAATTTACTGATCAGTGTTTAACCCACCGCTGGGATCTGCACCGATCAGCAGAATGGTGAACTTTTATCCCAGTTACAAAGTGGAGCGACGGGTCGAATGTCTGACTACTAGTGATGAGCGAGTATACTTTTTGCTTGGGTTTTCCTTAGCACGCTTGGGTGGTCTCCGAGTATTTGTAAGTGCTCGGACATTTCGTTTTTGCTGCCACAGCTATATGATTTACAGCTGATAGACAGCTTGAATACATGTGGGCATTCCCTAGCAATCAGGCAACCCCCACATGTACTCAGGTTGGCTAGCAGACATAAATCATACAGCTGCATCAACAAAAACTAAATCTCAGAGCAGTTACAAATACTTGGAGACCACCCGAGCATGCTCGGGACAAACCGAGCAACGAGTATACTCCCTCATCACTACTGACTATCACTCCATCATTCTCTATGGGGCTGCTGATAAAAACCCTATGGACCACACGGCTCTGCCATAGTGAGTGAATGGAGCAGTGATCGGACATGTGCACTGCCACTCCATTTTAACGGGAATAACGTTCTGGTGATCGGTGCAGATTCTAGTGGTCAGACATCCACCATGCGCTTATCAACAAGTTATCCCTTATCCTGTTTTCACCAGACAAACCTTTTAAATCTACTAAATGTGGTATAAAGTACAGGTGTATATATGCACAGACCTGTAATATGGTGTTCATGTTTTAGTTGGGTCCTTACAATGCCTCTAATTTTAAATAGAAGCGCACGGTGAATGTATTGCATGATATATTGTATTAAAAATTTTCACTAATAGCTTGTCAGACGAGATAATATATTGACCAATGAACGTACTGTAGGGTGACGCAAATAGTAGTCCTTAAAGAGTTTATCCAGGACTATATTTTTTTTTTACTATGGGCCTAGAAAGTAACAGGCAGTTGGTTGTTGTGTACCTGCCTGCTGCGTCTGGCGCTGATCTCTGCCGGCACAGAGTAGTCACAGACCGCTCCTGCGGTTTATTCAGCTTCTCTTCTTCTCTGCTCTGTTGACAGGTTGTGGCTACCGCCATCAATGACCGTGCTCTGCCAGTGTCGGGCAGAACAGGCAGGTAGTTTGGAACTACCTGCCTATTAGTTTTTAGAGCCACAGTAAAAAAAAAAATAGTCCTTGATAAAGTCTCTTGAGGACTACTGCTTGTCCCTTATAATGCAGTTTTGTTCTTTGCCTTACACCTAAAAACGCTGTTGTGCTATTTTTTTATTAGTTTTTCCTATTTAGTCAATGTATTTCTTCATTATTAATGCATTTGTGATTATTCTTGGGGCCATCCAACGTATGCTTAGAAGACCAAGATGCGTGGGAATGATGACCTTGCCCTTTGTTATACGATGGAGCCTTGTGGATCGTATTAAGCCCCACTATTAGCATAACTAATCACTGTAGCAAGAAGTCTCAAGCAAGGGCGAAGGCTATGGATTCTGCTGTCTGACTGCAATTTTAAGCTGATGTTCTCTAAAGTTAATTAAGAAGCTTCTGTAATTCATTGTACTGGATGGTGACAGCTGAGCTCATTTAACACAAGCAATTTCAAGACCTATCACTTGAATGTGGCTTGTATCAGAATGTTCTTAGACATGTGTCTACTACGGTGAGATTGGTACTGAGCCACCTGTATGCATGCTGAAAAGCATATACAGTGGGGAAAATAATTATTTGACACATTGCCAAATTTGCAAGTTTTCCCACCTACAAAGAATAGAGAGGTCTGTAAATGTTATCATAGGTACACTGTGAGAGACCGAATCTAAAAATAAAAGCCAGAAAATCACGTATGATTTTTAAATAATTAAATTGCATTTTATTGCATGAAATAAGTATTTGATCACCTACCAACCAGCAAGAATCCTGAGTCTTCAGACCTGTTAGTTTTTCTTACGAAAGCCTCCTACTCATTCCCTGTATTAATTGTACCTGTTTGAACTTGTTACCTGTATAATAGACACCTGTCCACACACTGAATCGCATTCCAACCCTTCCACCATGGACAAGACCAAAGAGCTGTCTTAGGACACCAGGGACAAAATTATAAATTTGCTCAAGGCTGGGATAAGCTACAGGACAATAGGCAAGCTGCTTCTCACCTCGTGGGGTAAGGATAATTATGAAAAAGATCAGGAATCATCCCAGAACTACATAGGAGGACCTGGTCAATGACCTGAAGAGAGCTGGGACCACAGTCTCAAACATTATCATTAGTAACACACTATGCCATCATGGATTAAAATCCTGCAAGGCACAGAAGGTCCCCCTGCTCACGCTAGCACATGTCCAGGCCCATTTGAAGCTCACTAATGACCATCTGAATGATCCAGAGGAGGCATGGGAGAAGGTCATGTGGTCAGATGAGACCAACATAGAACATTTTGGTATCAACTCCACTCACCGTGTTTGAAGGTAAAAGAAGGATGTGTATAACCTGAAGAACACCATTGCAACCATGATGTACGGTGGAGGAAACCTCATACTTTGGGGGTGCTTCTCAGCAAAGGAGACAAGAAGACTCGACCATATTGAAGGGAGGATGGATGGGGTCATGTATCACGAGATTTTGGCCAACAACCTCCTTTCCTCAGTAAGATGGTTCATGGCTGTGTCTTCCATGACGGTGACCTGAAACACACAGCCAGACAAGGTCCTGGAGTGGCCTAGACAGTCTCCAGGTCGGAACCCAATAGAAAATCTTGGGACGGAACTGAAACTCAACATTGCCCTGCAACAGCCCAAAACCTGAAAGATCTGGAGAAGGTCTATATAGAGGAATGTGCCAAAAATCCCTTCTGCAGTGTGTGCAAACTTGGTCAAGAACTACAGGAAACGTCTGACTTCTGTAATTGCAACCAAAGGTTTCTGTACCAAATATTAAGTTCTGTTTTTATATTAAATACTTATTTCATGCAGTAAAATGCCAATTAATTATGTAAAAATCATACAACGTAATTTTCTGGATTTTTTTTTAAGATTCTGTCTCTCACAGTTGAAGTGTCCCTACGATAAAAATTACAGACTTCTGGCTTCTCCATTCTTTGTAGGTGCGATAAGTTGAAAAATCGGCAGCGTATCAAATATTTATTTTCCCAATGTAGCTGTTACAATCGGGACCAATTTTCTAGTATGAGCATACCCTTATTATCATTTTTATGACCTGCTTTTTAGTTTTGATACCTTTGACAGTGGAAATTGTTCACCTGTGTCAGAGATTTTACAAAGAAGAAATTTTGAAAAATGTAATTGTATCCATTCTTCATACTGTGCTGTACATCTTATAGCCTGCAGCTGAAATTGGCCATTTCATGTGTGTCCACTATCCACAACAAGGAAACCCTTCTTTGATGGGAACCTAACTTTCACAATTACCTCTTACATGCAAACTTCTACAAGTTTAAAGGGAAGGTAATATTCAATACAAATTCCAAGCAGCCTAAGGATGCTATCACACCGCTCTTTTTCCCACATTTGTTGGTCACTGGGGTTTACTTCCAAACCCCCCACAAAATGTGATTCGGGCTTATGAGCCAACAGGGCCATTGACTATAATGATGTCGGATGTCAATGTAGGCTCTGTTGTGCATAATTTTTGGATGTATACACCTACCGGAAGTGGACGGTCAGACACAATCTACTACGTCTGAGTGTCAGCCCCCAATAGGCGTATACACCCAAAATTGATGCATGACCGAGCACATGTTGTCTGTAGCCACCATTATAGTCAATGACTCCATCGGTGCATATGCCCGAAACCAGTTTTGCTGAGGGTTCGATGAAACCACCGATGGGACCAACATACGTGAGACACCGCGTCGTGTGAAAGGGCCCAAAGGCCTCATTCAAACATCTGTAAATTTTCTTATATGTAAAAACATGGTCTGTCGTTCATCTGTGTTTTGGATCTGTGTTTCATCAGTATTCGGTTAGGGTCTCAGCTTTTGCAATCAGTATCTCCTTGATGATTTTTCATGTATGCTTCTCCTACCTATTACAATACTACAATCAAAACAGAGCAACATAGAAGCTAGATGCCATAAAAACTACAATTTTTATTGGAAATACGTTAAAATGAGTAACTTTTTGTATACAATTCAATAAACGGGGGAGCAACAGTGCAAAAAGTAGCAACCATGCAGAAAGGTACAGTAATATAGTACGATAGAGTAAACACAATGAAAAATATGTTGTCTTGACCACTATAAAAAGAGAAAAGTATAGTGTGTCGTGAGACACACCTCCCCTGGAAAAAGCTAACGCGAAACGCGCGTCGGGGTGTCAGCATCATCCTTGAAGGTATAGTACCTACTGACCACTCATGACTATTCTTATATTGTATTGTCATATTGTCATGACTTATTTTTAGGAGTAATCCCTTTACCCTTAAGGATACACCTATATGGCACTTCAGCCCTTTACTTTAGCTTATGCACTTTTGCACTTTATTATAACCTTATAACCTGAGCATGATATAACCATCCAACTTTTATTTAGTGGCATAGCACATTTTTTTGAAGCAGATTTCAGCTCATCACAGCTACGGCACACTATACTTTTCTCTTCTCTTTTTATGGTGGTCAAAACAACATATTTTTCATTATGATTACTCTATCATACTATATTACTGAACCTTTCTGCATGGTTGCTACTTTTTGCACTGTTGCTCCCCCCTTTTTTTATTGAATTTTATACAAAAAGTTACTAATTTTAACATATTTCCAATAAAAATTGTACTTTTTATGGCATCTAGCTTCTTTGTTGCTCTGTTGTGATGCTCTAAATTACTTTTGGAAGCAAGCGCCAATTAAGCATTGTTATCTTTTTGATGACTATTGCAATACTAAATCACGGAGAGCACACAGATTGCTCATTGGCTCATAGCTCAGAAACAATGCAAGTATAGCATAAACAATTATTAGTTCTCAAGGGTAATTCTGACACAGGAGACCTCTGGATGCCTGGTTTCTGTGAAACTGCCATAGCTATAGAACACCATCTTAAAGAACATTTCACCAATATCTGGAGGCCTAGCATTGATTTCTTTTAAGATTCATTCAAACGTCCGTGTTTAAACAAATGTGTGAAAAAATGGTACCGGCGTCATCAGTGTTTTTCGTGGATGGATAAAGCAGCAAATACCGTAACTTAGAAAGCTTCTCTAATACTTTTAAACACGGACGGCACACGGATGGGACACTCTTGCCATCTGATTGCTGTAAATGGTTCTTCACGGGCCCATCATCTTGTATTGGCAGTTCTCATCCGTGATATTGGAAAAAACACGGATATGTGAACAGCACCATAGATTATAATGGGCCCGTGTTCTATCAGTGAAAAAACACATATAGCATTTATGTGCAACACAAACGTCAGAATGAGTAATAACAGAAGCAAAACATAGTTCTATAGAGCTGGCATATAACAAGTAATATAATAAATTGGCAAATTTTGGATTATAATTGCTGTATTGATTATTTTCTTTATCAGAAAGGACCAGTGTCCAGTGTGTCACATATATTCATCTTTTTTTTTCTATTAATCCTTTTTTCAAACATGCTAAAAGAAAACATAAGCCAATAAAATGTGACAAAATGAGTATAAAAATGAGTCAAAACTGAATGCATATGAGATAATAAATAGTGATGAGCGAGTATACTCGTTGCTCGGGTGGTCTCCGAGTATTTGTTAGTGTTCGGAGATTTCATTTTCCTTGCTGCAGCTAGATGATTAGCGGCTACTAGACAGCTTGATTACAACCCCCACATGTACTTATGCTGGCTAGTAGCTGTAAATCATTCAGCTAAATCAACAAAAACAAAATCTCCGAACACTAACAAATACTCGGAGATCACCCGAGCGTGCTCAGGAAAACCCGAGCAATGAGTATATTCGCTCATCACTAATGATTAATCTACACCAATCACCGTCTTTAGCAGTGTGGAACTAGAAGTAACAGATCTTCTCTGTAAGGTTAAATTCCCACAATGAGCTTTTGGTGAGTTTTTGAGTTTTTGATGTTGCAGATTCTTTGCACCATTTCTACCATCCATTGTGTAAGTTAGGTTACTTTTGTTTTTCATTGCGTTTTTGAGTGAGTTGTTTTTACACACATTTTTATCATATTTTCCACGCTCCATTTTTTTTGTCTCTCTTCTTGATATGTCATATTTTAAAGCTGCTTTGTTTTCGTTACTTCCTGGCATTTGGCTTTGATAAAACTTTATTGATACAGTCATGTGCAGATTACATGTATGTTTTTACCTGCGGATTCTCCGCATCTAATGCAATTCTATATAGAAAATCTGCATCTTAAACTCAGCGTACCCACAAGAGAAATTAATAAGTTGCGGATTTCAAATTTTCTTGACAGTTATAGAAGTTTAAGATGCTGAGTTTTTTTTTTTTACTTAGCCAAAATAAACCCACTAAAACTCAGTATGTTAACTTCACCCAATATCCTTCGTATGCAAAAGCCAAATGTTGTCAGGGAAGTACACAGTCTTGTGGTTCCCGGAGTTTATTTGAGCCATGCTGTATTCATTTTATCTATACATCTCCTGACTGGACTTTTACTGTTCAGTAGAAAAGTCTAATACTATTTTTGGCTGCAGGTTCACTTTACGACATGACGCCTATTGGATATTAAAGAAAAATACATTTCAGCCCTACATTTCCGCTTTCCATAGCTCTCATACGCTCTGCCATTCAAACGGCAGCCGCCAGCTTCTTCACCTGATAATGCTGAGAGCACTAAAGATTGTTATCGTCTCGGGTTGTGCAATACGGTGATCTTCTTTAGACTTGACTTGATTGTTCCCTGTCATCTGTTATTTACTGATTGGTCTTAAACAAGAAGTTCCACATTTGTTACCGTGGAAATCACCAGCATCTTAAGCAGCACCGGGTGTTAGCGCGTCGCATGTGTTAATTGTTGTTACTTATAGAAGCAATGATGATCTTCTGCAATCATGGAAGAAATTTCTATTCACAATATTTAGTGTCTTCTTCTATTGATAGCCTTCCTGGGCTATTAATATCCGCCCGCAGCTGTCTGCTTAGCCTTTGCTGATAATTAATATTAATATTATTAATATTAAGGGTGACCCCACATCATTTATTGGGGTGTCACTCCTTGCTAATAATAATAACCAGTAGTAATAACAATAAACTTTATATAGTTACAACATATTCCACAGCGCTTTACAATTCAGCTGTTCATATACAAGTCATAAGTAACATTCCAATTAATACAATAATTAAAGCAAAATAATGAGAATCCTGCCTGTAAGAGCTTACAATCTACAATGAATGCTAAGTAAATGCCAAGTAGACAGCTGTGAGCTGTTATTAATAGCATGGAAAGCTCCATGTTTATTACCCCCTTCCCAGACTATAAATATCAGCCCTAGCTGTTGGCTTTTCCTCAGCTGGTTAAGAAAATACAGGGGGACCTGATGCCATTTTTTTATCTTTTACTCTATCTCTACATGTGTTCTATTCTGACTGTTCACGCTGTGAATTTACTGTACTTGGGTGATGAAATGTTGGGTTTCCTATGAGATGTGGGATTTTTTTTTGTTTTTTTCTATCGCACCCATTGACTTGCAATCTTGGGTCTCATCTGATATACGAGGCCACTAGCAGCATGCTGCAATTTTTTTTCTCAGTCTAATCCGAGCTGAGAAAAAAATTGCAGATAAAGAAACTTTCACTGACACTAGTTGAAGTGCGATATGATTTTTTATCGGATTGTGCTCTTCCTTTTTAAACACAGATGAGAATGATCCCTTAGTATTCTTAATTATTCTAAAAATGTAATCATAGTTGTCCAACTTTTTAGCCCCCGTGATCATTCATTATCCAGGTAAGTCTGTATAGTAAAGGAATTCTTTCAGCAAATAGGCTCCTTCTAATTTTGACATGTTTTTTGATGACCCAACAACCACAATTCAGTGGACACACCACCAAGTGCCCCACCATTCCAGTCTTTAAACAGGGGTCATTATTCAAGGACAGAGATCTGTTGCACCCTAACAAAGAATCTGTCAGCGGGTTTTTGCTCCCTCATCTGAGCGCAGCATAATATAGGCAAAAAGGCCCTATATCCAATGATATATCACTTTGTTTTCTGTGTACAGCGGTTCTGCCAAAATCAAGGTTTTTAGATTTAGCAATGCAGCAGAGCTTTAAAGCTTCCTCTGCCCACTCCAGGCTCTTTATATCCATTGTCTATACACAGTGAGCTGCTTATCACAGGAGGGGAGGAGTCATACTACATGCAAGCGCTGCAGTAGCTGCTGTAATCCGCACAATGATAACCACCAGGTGATAAAACCTTCATTGTATGTAAACAAAAGTACACAGCCAGACATGTGACACATTGTTGAATTCAGTGTTTTAACCCCTGCCTCAAGCTGTCCTCAGATTACAAAGCAAAAACCTGCTGACAGATTCCCTTTAATTCAGCCAATCCTTATCTTATGTAGGAAAAAACATTTTTGCTTCCCCTTCACTTGCCTGTCTCTCTGAGCCACCACATCTATTCAGCTCTGTTCTTTGGGTCAAGACTGGATCATCAATAAATATATTCATGTTAAGAGAATTTTCTTGTTGAGTCAAAGGTGGAAAATTGATTCACTAGTCCATCATTAAATTAAAGTATGTAAAGGTATATTTTATATTATGTGGACTGTTAATCAAGCCCATGGATGCTGCGTGGGGGTAGAATCTGTCATAAAATGAATTTGCTGTACGTTTCTGTAGATGGGAGATGGCTGTAATGAGAGATCATTCTAATGATACATATGCAGACTGAATGTCTGTGAAATGCAGTGCAATATCTCATTGCTTATGTTCCATTAACCATTGTTTCTTCATCACTTGAGAAAAGACAAACAGCACTAATGGTGACTATAAGTAATACGTTGCATTGCACTGAATGGATGACAGGCATGCCTTTTCACATTTGCTGTGGTTTATTACTTTTCCGCTCTTTTTTATATATTTACAATACACCCACGCATGGGCGGACAATACCGCCTGTTCAACCTGTGCAACCGCACAGGGGCCCGGAGCGGGAGGGGGCCCCCGACGG
The DNA here is from genome assembly GCF_032444005.1 of Ranitomeya imitator. NCBI lineage: Eukaryota > Metazoa > Chordata > Amphibia > Anura > Dendrobatidae > Ranitomeya > Ranitomeya imitator. The sequence continues at coordinate 74,816,836 of NC_091286.1, read as the reverse complement.
GCATACAAAGCAGTGAATATGAATGACAGCCGGAAGCAGTATTACTGCTAACAGGAGAAGCAGGGGGCCCGCTCTCCTCACCTGCTAGCATATATTATGCTGCTGTCCAGCCGGCTGTCACTGCTGTGGTCTGCGGTGACGTGACAGGTAGCAGACGATGGACCAGGAAGAGAGGAGGGAGCGGGAAGGCCTCTCAGTCACAGTGAGTCACTGAAGCTTGCCTTGCTCAGGACCTGTGATGAGGTCACAGGAGGGGAGGAGTCAGGAGTCACATGATCAGGGGCCTCCATGTATTGCAGGACTCTGCTGTGCTGTCATGGTGCTAGACGGTAAGCTTATGTGTGGGGTCAGGAGTTGTTTACAGTGTGGATGTAGCAGAGTCGTGTGTGTGTACGAGGTGTACAGAGCGGAGCAGTGTGTGTGTACGAGGTGTACGGAGCGGAGCCGTGTGTGTGTGTACGAGGTGTACAGAGCGGAGCCGTGTGTGTGTACGAGGTGTACGGAGCAGAGCCCTGTGTGTATGAGGTGTACGGAGCGGAGCCGTGTGTGTTTATGAGGTGTACGGAGCGGAGCCGCATGTGTAGGAGTAACTATGTGTGGCCATTATACTGTGCGCAGTATCATGTGTGGCCATTATTCAGTATGGAGCATTATGTGTGGCCATCATACAGTACGGAGCATCATGTGCGGTCATCATACAGTATGGAGCATCATGTGCGGTCATTATACAGTATTGAGCATCATGTGTGGCCATTATACAGTATGGAGCATCATGTGCGGTCATCATACAGTATGGAGCATCATGTGCGGTCATCATACAGTATGGAGCATCATGTGCGGTCATCATACAGTATTGAGCATCATGTGTGGCCATTAAACAGTATGGAGTATCATGTTTGGCCATTATACAGTATTGAGCATCATGTGTGGCCATTATACAGTATGGAGCATCATGTGTGGCCATTATACAGTATTGAGCATCATGTGTGGCCATTATACAGTATCGAGCATCATGTGCGGTAATTATACAGTATTGAGCATCATGTGTGGCCATTATACAGTATTGAGCATCATGTGTGGCCATTATACAGTATGGAGCATCATGTGTGGCCATTATACAGTATTGAGCATCATGTGTGGCCATAATACAGTATCGAGCATCATGTGCGGTAATTATACAGTATTGAGCATCATGTGTGGCCATTATACAGTATGGAGCATCCCATGTGTGGCCATAGTGAGTAACTATGTGTGGCCATTATACTGTGCGCAGTATCATGTGTGGCCATTATTCAGTATGGAGCATTATGTGTGGCCATCATACAGTACGGAGCATCATGTGCGGTCATCATACAGTATGGAGCATCATGTGCGGTCATTATACAGTATTGAGCATCATGTGTGGCCATTATACAGTATGGAGCATCATGTGCGGTCATCATACAGTATGGAGCATCATGTGCGGTCATCATACAGTATGGAGCATCATGTGCGGTCATCATACAGTATTGAGCATCATGTGTGGCCATTAAACAGTATGGAGTATCATGTTTGGCCATTATACAGTATTGAGCATCATGTGTGGCCATTATACAGTATGGAGCATCATGTGTGGCCATTATACAGTATGGAGCATCATGTGTGGCCATTATACAGTATTGAGCATCATGTGTGGCCATTATACAGTATCGAGCATCATGTGCGGTAATTATACAGTATTGAGCATCATGTGTGGCCATTATACAGTATGGAGCATCCCATGTGTGGCCATTATACAGTATGGAGCACTGTGTGGCCATTATACAGTATGGAGCATCATGTGTGGCCATCATACAGTATGTAGCATCATGTGTGGCCATTATACAGTATGGAGCATCATGTGTGGCCATTAAACAGTATGGAGTATCATGTTTGGCCATTATACAGTATTGAGCATCATGTGAGGTCATTATACAGTATGGAGCATCATGTGTGGCCATTATACAGTATGGAGCATCATGTGTGGCCATTATACAGTATTGAGCATCATGTGTGGCCATTATACAGTATTGAGCATCATGTGTGGCCATTATACAGTATCGAGCATCATGTGCGGTCATTATACAGTATTGAGCATCATGTGTGGCCATTATACAGTATGGAGCATCATGTGTGGCCATTATACAGTATGGAGCACTGTGTGGCCATCATACAGTATGGAGCATCATGTGCGGTCATCATACAGTATGGAGCATCATGTGGGGTCATTATACAGTATTGAGCATCATGTGTGGCCATTATACAGTATTGAGCATCATGTGTGGCCATTATACAGTATGGAGTATCATGTGTGGCCATCATACAGTATGGAGCATCATGTGTGGCCATTATACAGTATGGAGCATCATGTGTGGCCATTATACAGTATGGAGCATCATGTGGGGTCATTATACAGTATTGAGCATCATGTGTGGCCATTATACAGTATGGAGCATCATGTGTGGCCATTATACAGTATGGAGTATCATGTGTGGCCATCATACAGTATGGAGCATCATGTGTGGCCATTATACAGTATGGAGCATTATGTGTGGCCATTATACAGTATGGAACATCATGTGGGGTCATTATACAGTATTGAGCATCATGTGTGTCCATTATACAGTATGGAGCACCGTGTGGCCATTATACAGTATGGAGCATCATGTGCGGTCATCATACAGTATGGAGCATCATGTGTGGCCATTATACAGTATGGAGCATCATGTGTGGCCATTATACAGTATGGAGCATCATCCTGGGGCCCGGGAAGATTTCTTGCACAGGGGCCCTCTGCATTCTGTGTCCGCCCCTGCACCCACGTGTATAAATACAGACATTATGGACTTCTACCTTGAGCTTTCTATATTGTAAAAGGAAATTAAAACAACTTTGTAATATTTTATTTTACAGATTTTTTGCAAACCTGGGGTGCCGATACATGAAATGCCAGAATTAATGAAGGGCTCGCTGATGTATGATGCGCCAAATTCATTAAGAGGCGTGCAGCACGTAAAGAATTTGGCACATCTTCTATGTGGCTTGCACCTCGCCAGAAATCCTTCCCTACTCCACTTTTGCAGAATTTAACAGGCAGATGTAGCCACGTCCCATCCCGCCCCGGCTCCCTCCCAGCTCAGCTCATTTTGCTGGAGCTTCTTCAAACCGGCATGAAAATGCCAAAACTCTATACATTTTTGTAAGTTCTCTAAGGTTTTTTCTCAATTTTTCTGACGTTAAAATTTTGATAAATCACTCCCTATGTCTCTTATGTAACACAGATATACATAAATATAAATTAGCTGTAAAAAGAAAAAGTAGACTTAATAGTGATTTTTTTTTTTGCCAAGTTTCCTAAATTTTTCAGTCGATACATTGAATCTATACATTCTGTTAGCATGACCTATAGGAGCTGCCTTTTTGATTTGGAGGTCTGAAGAAACCTCCTTGAACTATTTGTCCAAATTTCTTTAAACCCTTTTTTGTTGGGTAATTAACTAGTGTATGCTGTACTGTATGTAAAGGTCCGTTTACACTATCCGACATTGTGGCATTAAACGGCCACCGATCAGTTAATATAAAAATGTTTTACCCATCATCAGGCTTTTAATGACCTGTTCGCACAGGCCGACTGCACTTCAAATGCACACTGATCGGTAATAAATTGCTATGTGCTCATATGCTGCCATTGTTTTTGGCAGCTCAGGTCCTGTTTAAACAGGATGATTCGCTGCCGAGAACAATGAAAACCAAAAGATCTTTATGTCCGACGGAGTGTTTTTCTCATTCATCTGGTGATCGGCAGCCCGTGTAGATGGCACAATTTTTGGGAAATGCTGCTTTCACAATAATTTTGAAGTGTAAATTGACCCTAAGCAAATACATTTATCCTTTACAGTATGATTAGGGGAAGGAAGTTTGATTCGGAGATAGAATTTAATAAATACTTGAATCTGAAATTTGCAAAGTTTAACCACTCTAAATGGAGCTGCAGCTTCTTCGCCGTGGACATTATAATTAATATATGGCATTTTATCAGACTATTTTAGGTGGGTTTCCACTTTTAAAAAGTACTTGTCACACATGTCAGTGACGTACCGTCCCTACAAAACAATAATGCTGAAGCACCTTCCCATTGTGCTCTTGGTCCTTTAAAGAATGTGTACATTGACAAATATTCTCATATCAACAGAGTGTTACCCATTATAGTGCTGTATCAGTGTTTAGGGATACACAAGGGGCATGCATAAAAATCATGGGGCCCTATGCAGCACCGGGCAGCACGGTGGCGCAGTGGTTAGCACAGCAGCCTTGCAGCGCTGGACGGGTTCTAATCCCACTCAGGACAACATCTGCAAAGAGTTTGTATGTTCTCTCCGTGTTTGCGTGGGTTTCCTCCGGGCACTCCGGTTTCCTCCCACATTCCAAAGACATACTGATAGGGATTCTAGATTGTGAGCCCCATCGGGGACAGTGATGATAATGTGTGCAAACTGTAAAGCGCTGCGGAATATGTTAGCGCTATATAAAAATAAAGATTATTATTATTATTATTATTATGCAAAAAGTCTAAATTTCCCAACCCACAGTACCCACCCGCATCTCAGAAAAAAAGGCAGAGTAGGTGGGCTCATACTTCCCAACTTTTAAAAACAGGGAATAAAGGGACAGGTATTGCAGCATATTCAGAGTAATAATGCCCCTGCTGAAAACCCATAGTGTACTTACACACTAAAATACTCCTTTTATGGTTTCCATGGAGTATGATGCCCAAAAAAATGCTCCACTACATGCAGTATGATATCCCAAAATTGAACTGCCCCATACAATTTACTCCCCACAGTAACCCCACATTGATAGTATGATGACTCAAACAATACTTCTAACACAGTATGATCCCCCCCAAAGTGCCTCCAGCACAGCATGATGTCTACAGTTTTCCAACACCGTATCATGCCTCAACCATCCAACAAAGTTTAATACACCCCACAGCTCGATGACCCTAAAGTATTCCCACATAGTATGATGTCCCCTGTTCACAGCTTCAAGTCCCCTAAGTAGTCTATTAACCTCTTTCTGCCATCGGACGGAATAGTACGTGCAGTGGCAGAACCCCTGCTTTGATGCAGGCTCCGGTATTATATTGCTTATCCATAGGGTATTACATAATCTTTGCTACAGTTCATTGCTATATAAACCTCACAAAACTTGTTCGAAAGTATATCGGTATTACATTGCACATCGATAGACTTTTACATATTCTTGGGTAGATTTCGTTGCTGTATAAACCTCAAAAAACTTGTTCAAAATCTTAAGTCATGAGCACACGTTGCAGATTTGGTGCGTTTTTTTGTCACAGATTTTTTACAAAATCTGATGCCAGCGAAGTGAATGAGATACCTAAAATGTCAAGCACACGTTAAGCATTTTTGACTTGCAGATTTGGTCCTGTGAGTTCACTCAAATCAATCAAAAACACAGGGAAAAAAATGCACGTTTTTGCAGCTACGTTTTTCCTGCCAAAAGATGCAGAAATGGTGCAAATATTTTACTCAATGTGTGCACATATTCTTATTGTATTTCTCATCCATAGAGTATTCTGTGGTCTGGAGTACATTTTGTTGGTATGTAACCCTCAAAACACTTGTTAAGAAGCGTATCGTTAATATTATATTGCTCACCCACAGACTATTCCATGGTCTGGAATATATTTCCTTGGTATATAACTTTCAAAAGTGTGTAAGAAGATGAACCGGACCGGGGTTACCTCTCTTGTGCCAGTTCCGGAACTGTTGGGACTGTCACCATTGTTGCATGGGGGAGAGTTTTCTGGCCCAGACCGACCTATGCACTTGTCAGCAGGGGCGGGTCAGATATAAAAAGGGCTGGGCGTGGGAAAAAGACAGGAGTCCTGGCGGGAAGACACACGCACAGCAGGGCGAGGTGCAGGCCTCGTTAGCGGAGCATCTTGTGAGTGTAGGCCCACCTTGCACATCCCCTGTGACCGTGTCCACTGCTCGCAGACATCAGACGGCTACATACTCGTCGTCCTCCGTTCCTGGAGGTGACTGTCACGTGAGACCAGTGACTGCTGCATGCGGCCTAGCCGAGATCAGGTGACTGGACCAGAGTACAGTGACTGCTGTGTGCGGCCTAGCCGAGACCAGGTGACTGGACCAGAGTACAGTGACTGCTGTGTGCGGCCTAGCCGAGATCAGGTGACTGGACCAGAGTATTCCGACTCCTCACCCGCAAACACTACGGAGCAGAACCATGCTCCAGTGGTATCGCATATAGAGCTAAGAACAGTACATGGAAACCATGGGAACCCACCTAGTTCAGCAAAGACTCTCTGCCTGCATCGTAGAACTGGACCTCCGTTTACCCGATGACCCCGGGACATCACGCTGTTGTCAGTGTCACTGTTGGAGACTGAGACACTGCAATCAAGAAGCCGACAGACTGATAAGTTTACTTTTTCTCCTTGGGACATTCGCGGAGCCCCTGTTTCCCCAATTCATCCCTCCAGTTCCAGTATTACTATATACCCTACCTCCCATATTCACTTTCTCCCTGCATGGAGTTCACATCTGTTAATAAATTTGTTAACTCTTGATCTGCCTCCTGTCCATGACGACATTCCGATCCCTGCAATTCTACAAGTGCATAGCCTTTATGACCAATACATAGGACCAATACATGACAATTTCTAGGACCAATACATGACAATTTGAACATAATGTGTATGAGACCTTCCTTTATGTCTAATACAGGGAGTATCTGAGTCCTTTATTTTTGGCTGTTCTTGCTTCCTTCATAAATTGAACGGAAATGTCTTATTTTTTAATTTAAAATCTATTTTGGTTTACTTAAATTATAATTGTTTTTAAATCCTTTTTAATTTTGTCTTACATACAAGTCATTATACAGGAAAAATGTTTTTTCTTGTAAAATGCAGTTTCTCATTTGTTTGGAGTGTTTTATTGTCATTCCTTAAAGGGCCACTGTCACCCCCTCCAGCCGTTATAAACTAAAAGAGCCACCTTGTGCAGCAGTAATGCTGCATTCTAACAAGGTGGCTCTTTTAGTTTTTGTTGCAGTTATTCCCAAAATAAAGCTATTTATAATTTTGCCAAAACACCTTTCTTTAGACCTTGAGGCAGGTCTTAACCCCCCTGCTTGGAAACGCCACACTGCCATCACTCAAATCTTCTGGGGCGCCGGGCTCCGCCCCCTCCGTGGTATTTTGCTATGAAATCCGGCGCCTGCGCTGTTCTCTTCTGGCTCGGGCAGGCGCAGTGAGCTCTGGCCGTCTGACCTCTTCTGCTGTGTTGCAGACTGCGCCTGTGCAGCCAGTGCGGCCACCCAGCTAATGAATCCCAGCCCCGCACTGTGCATAATGCATAACACACTGCGGGGCTGGGATTCATTAGCTGGGTGGCCGCACTGGCTGCACAGGCGCAGTCTGCAACACAGCAGGTGAGGTCAGACGGCCAGAGCTCACTGCGCCTGCCCCAGGCAGAAGAGAACAGCGCAGGCGCCGGATTTCATAGCAAAATACCGCGGAGGGGGCGGCGCCCGGCTCCCCAGAAGATATAAGTGACGGCAGTGTGGCGTTTCCAAGAGGGGGGTTAAGACCTGACTCCAGGTCTAAAGAAAGGTATTTTGGCAAAATTATAAATAGCTTTATTTTGGGAATAACTGCAACAAAAACTAAGAGCCACCTTGTTAGAATGCAGCATTACTGCTGCACAAGGTGGCTTTTTTAGTTAATAACGGCTGGATGGGGTGACAGTGGCCCTTTAAAGTGGAGTAAAAGTGTGACACCATTGTTCTCATCAGCAATCTGGGAGTCGGAGATGCTTCCATGTTGTTCTTCCATTCAGCGCTTTTCCCATCCATTTGAACATTTTCACAGACCCCAGACCTCTTTGCAGGGTCTGACGGAAAAAAGCTTGACTATCCAATTAACTCCTATTGTATTCGTTACTTGAAACAACCTATTAGGAATTGCTCGGTTTGAGAACCTGAGCATTTTAGTTCTCGCTCATCTCTAATAGGTTGTTCTCAACGATGCCTCAGTCATTTTTGCTACTTTCTTTTAAGTGCATTATCACTTGGGTTCCTTTATGGATGTAATCCAGGCCCTTGAGGGCAAGGGCTAAGATGCAAACTGTCTTACATCTGTGTATACAGATACATTTCATATATTCCATATGTTAAATCACATCAGAGTAAACATGCATTTATCTAATCATTGCTCAGGAAAATGAAGTATCCTTATCTTGAAACCAGCAATACTCGAAAGAATGTGAAATATGAAATGTCAGCAGAATTGAGGACTTCACAGGTGAGACAAGTTATGAGTCACCCGGGAATGACGCCAACTGAACATTAATGAAGTATCCTCGTTGAGGAGCAGCTAATAATTGCTGCCTGGGGATTTGGATGTATCTGCGTGCACGCATTGTAGAATAAAGATAGGCTGAGTATATGTAGAATATAGAAAAAAGTCCGTGATCACTTTAGAACATAAATATGAATTATAACGAATTATTATCAGAAACATGTGTCCATGTAAAGAGTTAAATCATAATGCATGATTCATTGGTACATAGGATGTGCTTGGTTAATGGTGAACTATTATTATTAGAGGTGCAGGTCATTGTACTTCATGAATTTCTTACTGTATTCCCTTTTGATACTAAGACAGCTCCATCTTAATACATCTCCTCGAGATCATATGAGGTCATATCTGAAGATTTATTGGAATAATTAATGACTAAACAGACAGGTGAATTAATTGGTGCATGTGTCCGTCTTGACTCCAGTCTCAACGGAGCGCTCACTTGGGATCAAGTGATGAGTTGTGGGGCGCGAAACACGAGTAGCACATTGCTGAAGTTTCTGTTTAACACCTAATGTACCATATAAAAATTGGAAGCCTATAGGTTTATACGGTATTAGTATTGTATTGTACAGGATCCATGAAGGGTAGTGATGTCTCTAAGGCTTTTATTGTGTATGAAAACCGCTGCTCTGAGCAGCTCATGGTCATGGAGCACCATTGATGGAAAACGAACAGTACTTTAAAAGAGCTTCCACAGATAGATTTTGAGTTAGGTACTCAGCCTATCTGATCTTAGAGGAACTCTGGCCTTCATTCTTTAATTTCCATTAAGGTTTCTGCAGAGACTCTGGGTTGAGTCCACAGGGTGGCTGCTGGCCTGTGGAGCTGTTTGGCAGAGGATGGTCAGAAAGCAGTTTCAGTACCAAGACGTCAGGATAGGGCCAAAGTTGTCAGACAGTCAGTAGAATAGGCAAAACATGAGACGAGGTCAGAAACATGAAACAAAGTAGTTAAGCAACAGCAGAGTAACAGGAGTGAACGAGGGAGAGTAGATCTTATAACTATCAACTCAAAGCTGGGAAAGAGGGGCTTGTGAAGAGTGTAACCTCACCCAAGACTCTCAGATGGGAGTTAATAAGACAGTACTCCGAAACAAAAACCTACCCCTAAAATCATAAATCTTTATTAATAATTCCGTATAATACCATAAATCCAAAAAACTAGATGATAAACATCCCACTAGGGAATCAAATGCCAGGAATTGGGGATATAACCTATATATAGAATCACATATGCAAAAGCATTTTTGTGATACCAAAAGAAACACAAATATAGAAAAAATGAAAAAAAAAATTGGCAAAAATAACAATAAAAAATTATCAAAATGAAAAAATTGAAAAAAAGATTGTGCTGGATATAATATGCCTCTCCTAGGCCCTAAAATCTGGTATCCTTCCTAACAGCGGAGGTTGGCACCCTAAATATGCGATGTGGTGCCCCCGCTCCACGGCGGCTGTCCCTTATATCCCTGGGTGATCCCTAGTTCTCTAATAATCGCAGATAAAACACACACAAATGGATCAATATAGATCCATAATGAACACACATTAGCACTTCTATACGTACTCTAAACTACAGCTACCACTATTCCTTTAGACTTTAATATGTAACAATAATCACTTAGAAACTTAAATATCTGTGGTCAGACTATAGAGTGCCACAAGGCATAAAACAGCCAAAGGGAGCTATACTGAATCTAAGCTGCCCTGTATGGGTATTATAGAAAAATGCTTTGACAGCTCAAAAATTCCCTATGTAGCTGTGCTGAATCTAAGCTGCCCGTATGAATATCACAGATCAGTTAAATATACATTAACGGCTCCATAGTTTATCATCAGAGAAATATACCCACATCAATGTTATGTATGACTGATGTCTAGATTGGTAAAGTGCTTAATGTGCTGAATATACAACATATAATACAAGAACCATAGCTCATAAGAATCATTCACTTAGCTCTTTGCTCCTCAGGTATTCCCTTGAGCAGCCATGTAAATACATTAGCTCACGCTGTCCCGACGCATTTCTCCCCCGTAATCTTTCCTGAGGGGGTTCATCAGGGGACTTAGAGATTAATTATCCTTAGTAGGTTGTAGAGCTATAGGCAGGAGTCATTGTCCTGTCTACCAAAGTCTGTGTTAATAAGACACCATGTTCAGGATTTAATCACCAAACTCACTGCATAGATATTAAGCACATTGTCGCCATGTGACCCGCGACGAAGGTGTGAAAGCGCATAGTGATAGAAGCAGAAGGGGTGATAGGATATCACCTGTGTATTGCAGTAGGAAAACTTGTCTAAGCAAAAGCTAAGCTTTATGCCTTGTCTTTTCCTACTTTTCTTGGTCTTTTCTTGGTCTCCTTTTGACTGTTACAGGCTCACCTGATGTTGTAGGTTCTCTAAGGCAAAGGTCAGGGTGAACAACGCAAGGACCAACACAGCCTTGTATAAAGGATGACAGATAGACACAGAACCAGGAGCGTACATATACATTGGAACCGTAGATGTATAGTCAGTCCAGTGGTTAAAGACAACGTTATATGTTATCAACAAACAGATTGTCTTTAGCAGCGACTTAGGCAACAGTGATGAAGGAGCTAACTAAATGCTTGCAGAGAGCCTACACACTTACAGTTATATGAAAAAGTTTGGGCACCCCTATTAATCTTAAGCTTAATGTTTTATAAAAAAAAATTTGCAACAGCTATTTCAGTTTCATATATCTAATAACTGTTGGACGCAGTAATGTTTCTGCCCTGAAATGAGGTTTATTGTACTAACAGAAAATGTGCAATCTGCATTGAAACAAAATTTGACAGGTGCATAAGTATGGGCACCCCACCAGAAAAGTGACATTAATATTTAGTTGATACTCCTTTTGCAAAAATAACAGCCTCTAGCCGCTTCCTGTAGCTTTTAATGAGATCCTGGATGAAGGTATTTTTGACCATTCCTTTTTACAACACAATTCCAGTTCAGTTAAGTTTGATGGTCGCCGAGCATGGACAGCCCTCTTCAAATGATCCCACAGATTTTCAATGATATTCAGGTCTGGGGACTGGGATGGCCATTCCAGAACAGTGTAATTGTTCCTCTGCATGAATGCCTGAGTAGATTTGGAGCGGTATTTTGGATCATTGTCTTGCTGAAAGATCCATCCCCTGCGTAACTTCAACTTTGTCACTGATTCATGAACATTATTGTCAAGAATCTGCTGATACTGAGAGGAATCCGTGCATCCCTCAACTTTAACAAGATTCCCGGTGCCGGCATTGGCCACACAGCATCAAAGCATGATGGAACCTCCACCAAATTTTACTGTGGGTAGCAAGTGTTTTTCTTGGAATGCTGTGTTTTTTGGCCGCCATGCATAATGCCTTTTTGTATGACCAAACAACTCAATCTTGGTTTCATCAGTCCACATGACCTTCTTCCAAAAAGAAATTGGCTTCTCCAAATGTGCTTTTGCATACCTCAGCCGACTCTGTTTGTGGCGTGCTTGCAAAAACTGCTTCTTTCGCATCACTCTCCCATACAGCTTCTCCTTGTGCAAAGTGCATTGTATAGTTGACCGATGCACAGTGACACCATCTGCAGCAAGTTGAAGCTGCAGCTCTCTGGAGGTGGTCTGAGGATTGTCCTTGACTGATCTCACCATTCTTCTTCTCTGCCTTTCTGATGTTTTCTTTGGCCTGCCACTTCTGGCCTTAACAAGAACTGTACCTGTGTTCTTCCATTTCCTTACTATGTTCCTCACAGTGGAAATTGACAGGTTAAATCTCTGAGACAGCTTTTTGTATCCTTCCCCTGAACAACTATGTTGAATAATCTTTGTTTTCAGATCGTTTGACAGTTGTTTTGAGGAGCCCATGATGCCACTCTTCAGAGGAGATTCAAACAGGAGAACAACTTGCAAGTGGCCACTTTAAGTAGCTTTTCTCATGATCGCATACACCTGGCTATGAAGTTCAAAGCTCAATGAGGTTAGAAAACCCAAAAAAGTGCTTAAGTAAGTCAGTAAAAAGTAGGTAGGAGTATTTAAAACAAGAAAATGATAAGGGTGCCCATACTTATGCACCTGTCAAATTTTGTTTGAATGCAGATTGCACATTTTCTGCTAGTACAATAAACCTCATTTCAAGGCAGAAACATTACTGTGTCCAACAGTTATTAGATATTGTAGCGATTTCACTCACTCAGCTGCGACGGCTGACACTCAGGAGACGTGTTCCTTTAAAGTTCACTGGGTTTATTGCTTCATAAACCATGTGGCAAAACAACAGAAAGCAAAATAGCCTTTGGTTCAGGCAAAGGAAAACAAGTGTCCAGTTCATCCGGCTCAGTCCTGAAGCCGAACACACTCAGGAGGGTTTCACCTCCATACATATCTGCTGTGTAAAGGATTAGCCAGTCTTATATAGGACTAACCACACCCAGTAATCTATCACATGATTAGCCATGTGGTCTGACATCACCACAGGTCCTGAAACACAAACATATGGTTATATAAAACAACGCAATATTCCGGGCTACATTACAGCAACAAGGCACTTATGTGGCACATACCTCCCATCGACTACACACCCTTTAGCCATGCTACATACCTCCCCCCTCTGCCTAAAGCCGTGGGGCTTGGCACTTTCTCCCACTAAACAAGGGATTCTTGATAGGGCATCCGCATTACCGTGCAGCTTTCCGGCCCGATGTTCCACATGGAAACTGAAGTCCTGCAGGGATAAGAACCAACGGGTGACCCTAGCATTTCTTCCTTTCGTTTCTCTCATCCACCTAAGCGGGGCATGGTCGGATATCAGTCTAAATTTACGTCCCAGCAGATAGTACCGTAATGTGTCCACTGCCCATTTTATGGCCAAGCACTCCTTCTCAACGACTGAGTAGTTCTTTTCGGATGAGGACAGCTTCCTACTCAGATAGAGAACAGGATGCTCCTCCCCATGTAGTTCTTGGGAAAGGACTGCTCCCACCCCAACATCTGAGGCATCTGTCTGAAGAATAAACTCTTTCTTGAAGTTTGGGGCCATCAGAACGGGTTGCTTACACAAAGCGTTTTTCATTTCTTGGAAGGCTGACTCTGTTTCTTCGGACCACTTAACCATTACTGGTTTTGTCCCTTTTAGCAGGTCAGTCAGAGGCGCAGCCATCGTGGCGAAGTTTGGGATGAACCTCCTGTAATATCCCACGATTCCCAGGAAGGCTTTAACTTGCTTCTTGGAAACTGGTTTTGGCCACGTTTGAATTGCCTCCACTTTACTGATTTGGGGTTTTATTTCTCCGTGACCCACTATGTATCCAAGGTACTTAGCTTCTTCTTTACCCAAGGCACACTTCTTTGGGTTTATAGTAAATCCGGCCTCTCTTATAGCATCCAACACCGCTTGGACTTTCTCCAGATGACTCTCCCAGTCCGGGCTAAAGATTACGATATCATCTAGGTACGCAGCAGCGTAGGCCTTATGGGGTGTAAGAACTCTATCCATAGCCCTCTGGAAGGTCGCCGGAGCTCCCTGTAGGCCAAACGGCATCCGGGCATACTGGAAGCATCCATCAGCTGTCGAAAAGGCTGTCTTCTCCTTGGCTTCCTGCGCCATGGGGATCTGCCAATACCCCTTTGTCAGATCCAAGGTGGATATATATCTGGCGTGCCCAAGCCTTTCGATGAGCTCATCAATACGGGGCATGGGATAAGCGTCGAACTTGGAGACCTCATTCAACTTCCGATAGTCGTTGCAAAACCTCCACTCTCCATCAGGTTTTGGGACCAGGACAATTGGGCTTGACCAACCGCTCTTGGATTCCTCAATGACTCCAAGCCTCAACATACGCTCCACTTCCTTGGAGATAACTTCTCGACGAGCCTCAGGAATACGATAAGGTTTCACATTCACCTGCACATGGGGCTCTGTTAGGACCTCGTGCTCTATGACCTTCGTGTATCCTGGCAATTCTGAAAACAGGTCCCTGTTTTTCTGGAGTAACTCCCGGCACTGCTGTTTCTGGGTTTTCGATAGCGTCTCTGCTATAGTAACCGCTCCAACCTCACCTTCTGGGTTGCTTAACAATGACGGAGTAACTGTCGGCTCTCTATCTTGCCATGGCTTGATGAGGTTGACATGGTAAACGTGGAATGGTTTCCGTCTTCCTGGTTGGTGAATTTTATAATTTACCTCACCAAGTTTCTCGACAACCTCATATGGCCCTTGCCATTTGGCCAAGAACTTGCTTTCCACCGTTGGAACTAACACCAGAACTCGGTCTCCCGAATTGAACTGCCTCACTCTTGCAGACCGGTTGTAGACCCTGGCTTGAGCTTCTTGTGCTTGGAGAAGGTGTTCTTTCACGATAGGCATCACCTTTGCAATCCTCTGCTGCATCAGGGCCACATGCTCAATGACGCTTCTGTGGGGCGTGACTTCGGCTTCCCAGGTTTCCTTGGCTATATCCAGGAGTCCTCGTGGATGTCGGCCATATAGAAGCTCAAACGGTGAGAACCCTGTGGAGGCCTGTGGAACTTCACGAATGGAAAACATCAGATAGGGTAAGAGACAATCCCAGTCTCTACCGTCTTTCTCTATAGCTTTTCTCAGCATGCTCTTTAGAGTCTTGTTGAACCTCTCAACAAGACCATCTGACTGGGGATGGTACACCGAGGTCCTCACCTGGGAGATCTTCAGGGCTTTGCATAACTCCCTCATCACCTTGCTCATGAAAGGTGTACCCTGGTCAGTCAGGATCTCCTTTGGCAGACCTGTCCGGGAAAAGACATGGACCAACTCGCGGGCTATGCTCTTTGAGGAAGAATTCCTCAAGGGAATTGCCTCAGGATAGCGTGTGGCATAGTCCAGGATGACTAATATATACTGATGGCCCCGAGCTGATTTAACTAAGGGACCGACCAAGTCCATGGCAATTCTCTCGAACGGTACCTCAATAATGGGCAGTGGCACAAGGGGGTTCCGGAAATGAGGAGTAGGAGCAGTTAGCTGACATGTAGGGCAGGACCTGCAATAGTTCACTATTTCCCGGTGACACCCAGGCCAATAGAACCTCTGCACAACCCGTTCCTGCGTTTTTTCCACCCCTAGGTGTCCACCCAAGATGTGTGAATGGGCCATGTCCAACACTTTCCGTCTATACGGACCCGGCACTATCAACTGCTCTACCAACTCCTCCCTTATTTTCGTGACCCGGTACAACAATTCCCCCCTCAACAGAAAATGGGGAAATCTTTTGTCTGCCCCCGGCTCCTGTACCACCCCGTCAATAACTGTGACATTATTAAAGGCTTCCCTCAGAGTGGGGTCCCTATGTTGGGCAGTCCCAAAATTTTCACCGGTAACCTCTAACTCCAGAATGTCAGATGTAGGGGATACTTCCTCCTCATCCCCAACCAGAACACAAAAAGGAAAGCTGTCTGCCTCTGGGTGTGGCGATACCGTTCCAGGGTTCACTGGTTCCCTGCCAGGGAGCTCAGAACCCTTTCCCCACAAATCCCAAAACAAACAGAAATCCCGGCCAATAATTATAGGGTGCAACAAGTCCTGAACTACGCCGACTATGTGGGATTCAGTGCCACATGCCGTTTCAATGTCCACCCTGGCCATAGGGTAGTCCTTTGCATCACCATGTATGCACCGCACTCCGACCTTCTTTCCTGGGAGCAGATGAAGAGGAAAAGTGGCCCTCACCAGGGTCACAAGGCTCCCCGAGTCTAGCAGTGCCGTTACTGCTCGACCGTTCACCTTTACGGGACACGCTTGAGGTCCCTCGTTGGATGGAGAGTTCACACTACAGACTGGATACGCATAGTATGAACAACGGCGTCCCATGCTGCAGTCCATCTGCTCAGTGGCTTGGGAACAACGGGCAGCTATATGTCCTGGCTTGTGGCACCTCCAACAAATAACATCACCCGTGGGGACCTTGGGCACCACCTCCCCCGCCCTTTGTGACCTTGGATGCACCACCCCTTTTTGGGACTCAGCTGCCCTCTGGGACCCCCAGTACGGCATGGGCTGCCTCCCGAAGGAGCCTTCCAACCCTTGGTATCTCTCAACCAGTCCGATCAGCTCGTTGGCATTCTGGGGATCACCCTGGGCAACCCAAGACTGTATAGGCCTCGGGAGGGAATGGACAAACCGATCCATCATCACCCGTTCTACCATCTGTGCAGGCGCAGAGGTCTCTGGCTGCAGCCATTTCTGGACCAGGTGCAACAGATCAAACATTTGGGAACGAGGTGGTTTGTCCCGGTGATAGCCCCAGGAGTGAACTCGCTGTGCCCTGACAGTCAGTGTCACCCCCAGACGTGCGAGAATCTCGGCTTTCAATTTGTGATACTCTTTGGCATCCTGCAAGGTCAAATCATAGTACGCCTTCTGGGGTTCTCCCGTCAGGTATGGCGCAAGTACCTCTGCCCACTGCTCTGGCGGAAGTTTTTCCCTCTCAGCGACCCTCTCAAACACCGTCAGGAAGGCCTCAACATCATCCCCGGGAGTCATTTTCTGCAATGCACGTCTTACCGTCTTCCGGACGTGGGTGTCATCAGCCAAACCTGGGGATGGGGCGCTCGCCTTGCCCTGGATGGCGGTTGCCAGAAGCTGCATCTGCTGCTGATGCTCCTGCTGGCTCTGTTGTATCTGCTGCTGGCTCTGTTGTATCTGCTGCATCAACAGCCTGTTGGTCTCTTGCTGCCTTTGCTCCTGCTGGACCAAGTGTTTCAGCAGGTCCTCCATTTTCTCCGGCAATGCTTGCTGGCTTGCAACAGCCTTGACCCAGGACATTCAAAAATAAACTCACGTCTCCGCTGGGAACGCTGCTCGCAGGTCTCCACCAATTGTAGCGATTTCACTCACTCAGCTGCGACGGCTGACACTCAGGAGACGTGTTCCTTTAAAGTTCACTGGGTTTATTGCTTCATAAACCATGTGGCAAAACAACAGAAAGCAAAATAGCCTTTGGTTCAGGCAAAGGAAAACAAGTGTCCAGTTCATCCGGCTCAGTCCTGAAGCCGAACACACTCAGGAGGGTTTCACCTCCATACATATCTGCTGTGTAAAGGATTAGCCAGTCTTATATAGGACTAACCACACCCAGTAATCTATCACATGATTAGCCATGTGGTCTGACATCACCACAGGTCCTGAAACACAAACATATGGTTATATAAAACAACGCAATATTCCGGGCTACATTACAGCAACAAGGCACTTATGTGGCACATACCTCCCATCGACTACACACCCTTTAGCCATGCTACAATATCTAAAACTGAAATAGCTGTTGCAAAGAAAACAATTTTTATAAAACATTAAGCTTAAGATTAATAGGGGTGGCAAAACTTTTTCATATAACTGTATTGGGCACAACTGGTGAGGTAGATATTCTAAGTTTCAGGTCTCGATGGGCACACAGAACCCGGGTGTTCATGCAGCAAGCAGGAAGGCATCAGGAAAGCGAGGACTTGGTACACTCAGAATTCCCAGGAGCAGCTAGGGGCACAATTCACCCTCTGTGACAACAACCGGGCCAATGTGGGAGGAGGGCTCGTTGATGTCAGTGCCTATTTAATTTGGACATGTGTCTAAGGACGCACCGCTGAAGTGTATTGGGGTTCAGAGACATGCCAACTCCCTGCATTGCAATAGACACCATTGGCCACTCAAAGGCTGCCACCTGACATCAGTGTACCCGTCACAAGCAAGCAGCACATGACAGTAATGCTATGCACCACCTACGGCTGGCATGGCAAAGTCAGCTACCGGTTATAGAAGAGGATGCTGCACAATTAGGTAGCGGAGGAAGATAAGAAAAATTGTTTATTTTTTTAATGTGTTGGAAAAGAGCTGCAGAAAGGACATTATACCAGGAAGCGGTCCAGGATGGGGGATTTTATACCAGGAAGTTGATGTTGAGTTATGCAAAAATCTTCAGAAAACCACTTCACATCTAGATCTGATTTATGTATAGCCTTTTTCACTGCAATTATTTTACTAGATATGTCCTGTTTTGAGATCTGTTATTTATATGGTGCACAACAGATTAATTGCAAACCATTTGCTTTATTTATTCCATGGCGCTTTACATGTGAGGAGGGGTATACATAATAAAAACAAGTACAATAATCTTAAACAATACAAGTCATGACTGGTCCAGGAGGAGTGAGGACCCTGCCCGTGAAGGCTCACAATCTACAAGGGATGGGTGAGAATACAGTAGGTGAGGATATTTTTGGTCATGCAGCGGTTTGGTCGATCGGTGTTTACTGCAGGTTGTAGGCTTGTCGGAAGAGGTGAGTCTTCAGGTTCTTTTTGAAGGTTTCAATGGTAGGTGAGAGTCTAATGTGTTGTGGTAGAGGGTTCCAGAGTAGGGGTGATACGCGAGAGAAATCTTGTATGTGATTGTGGGAAGAGGAGATAAGAGGGGAGTAGAGAAGGAGATCTTGTGAGGATCGGAGGTTGCGTGCAGGTAAGTACCGGGAGACGAGGTCACAGATGTATGGAGGAGACAGGTTGTGGATGGCTTTGTACGTTATGGTTAGGGTTTTGTACTGGAGTCTCTGGGCAATGGGGAGCCAGTGAAGGGATTGACAGAGGGGAGAGGCCGGGGAATATCGGGGGGACAGGTGGATAAGTCGGGCAGCAGAGTTTAGAATTGATTGGAGGGGTGCGATTCCCAACCGTTTGCTAAAAATTAAGGAATCCCATTGAGAACCCTATATGGAGATTTTCTATTCTAATCAACATCAAATATCAAGTGAAATAGTTTGTGTTTTTGTATGCCCCATTTACTTGGTCTATTTTGCAGATCTGTGTGGCTTCACCGAATCCTTGCCTGCTAGCTGGTCTAATCTAGACCATACAAGAACATTGTACAATGTCTAGAATTTCCAGAAACAATGGCACAGGTTTAAAAGTTGAGAACATTTGTAGAATGATGTAACCTTGAGAAGCTCTCCCCTTGTCATAAATAAGTAGTTGATTGAAGTTCCCACTCATAAACTGATAAAAGTCGTTTGCTCCTTGGCACAAGATGAGTAGGTGAAGTTCAGCTTTATCTCACCCAGGCAGCAGCCTAAATATTGTAACTCCAGTGACTCTGAACAGCAGTGACCTGAGTTATTAACTTGAAGATGAGTTTTATTCTTTCTCTTCATCCAAAGATTCCTTTGGCATAAACAATCCCATGCATAATAAATGTACAGTGCTCAGCTCCTCGCTCTCTTCTGCCTCTGTGTGACTAATGTGCCTTGAAGAATACATATCTCTTCTACTTTCACAGTCTTCTCCTAACGCAAAATCTCCCGTATCATTATATAAGCAGACCTGATTTAATTATATCCCATTTGTCATTGTAATGTCTGGCCATCTGTTATTGAAACATACGGTATACTACCAGAGATATTACTACCTGATAAGAATTACAGTCAGTCATCTAGAAAATATTCTGCTCCGTAATGACTTTAATATTCCAAATCAGTATGTGGGGATATTAAATAGTGACTGGAGCAGATTTTGTCAAAACACTTTATCAGGTTCACTGCTCTTTCTGATGGTTTTTCTTAAAAATAATTTTATCATATGTCATTGCCCTTGTCTAACCTCAGGCATGCTGTAACTGAAAATCAAAAAGTTTGGTTCTCCTAGCATGCTTTCTCTTAATATGATTCCTACTGTGTCATTATCCACTCTAAGGGCTCGTGCACATGACCATAATAATCGGGCGGGTGCTATCCATTGTTTGGATGTACAGCACTTGTCCCCATGTTAATTTATGGGGACTTGCACATTCTTTCCTCGGACAGAGCCTGTCCGGGGAAAAAACACTGCATGCAAGAGTTTGACTCGATATTGGATTGCATGAAGCCATGAAAGTTAATGAATCAGTCACGTAGTGACTAGGGACTGGGGGCACTTACCCAATCCCTCGACCCCTGGATTACTCCTAAAAGTGGAGACGCTGGGGTCATGTGCCTGCTATGCTTTATTAACCCTTGTCTGTTCCCTCCCCCACCCAGGATGGTGTGAGGCTGAAGTGTATACTATAACACTAACCAGACAAACAAGTGAAGATGGATAGGGATAAATGAAAAATCATACAAAATACACACACCAGACAGAATGGTACACAGGGGAATTAAGGAAAGTTAAACCATATAGAAAAGGATGAGAATGAACACGCAAACTCCATGCAACAATCGCCTGAACAACTCTCCAAATGTCTACTCCAAACACAAACTTCACCTCTAACTCCTAACCAGGCAATAAGAACTATCACTGCCAATTCCCAAGTGCCAGTGGTGAGCATATATAGCAGAGAAGAGCTGAACAGCTGAGACAATCCAGGTTGGAAAGCTCCAGGAGATGAACTGAATTGATTAACCCTTACAGTGCAGATTTTTTCCTTGCTGGCAATGCTTCTCTGGAATGAGAAAGCACACAGTCGTCTCCAACTGTCCTAACAGTTACAGAAAAGTAGAGAAATAATTTAGATTTATTTGTTTTAATTTTTCATCCTCTTCTTCCAAGAGCCATAACTTTTTTTCATTTTTTCAGTCATACAGCTATATGAGGGCTTTTTCTTTGTGGCACGAGTTGTATGTTTGAATGATATCATTCATTCTGCCATATAATGTACTGGAAAACGTTTAAAATATTCCATGTTCGGTGAAATTGCAAAAAAAACCTGCAATTCTACAATAATTTTTTTTTATTTATTCATCATGTTCACAATATGGTAAAACTGACCTGGCAATATAAATCCCCAGGTCAGTACGAGTACACAAATATCAAACGTGTGTGTGTATATGTATATATATATATATATATATATATATATATATATATATATTCTTTTTTTTTTTTTTTTTTTAATTTAAAAAAAAAATATATAATATATTTATATGTATGTATGTATATATATATATATATATATATATATATATATATATATATATATATACACACACACTAGATTGTGGCCCGATTCTAACGCATCGGGTATTCTAGACTATGCATGTCCCCGTAGTATATGGACAATGATGATTCCAGAATTCGCGGCAGACTGTGCCCGTCGCTGATTGGTCGAGGCAACCTTTATGACATCATCGTCGCCATGGCAACCATTATGACATCTACGTCGATACTGTGCCCATCGCTGAATCAGAAACGCGGGATGTCTACGTCCTTTATGACATCATCGTCGCTGTGTCCATCGCTGATTGGTCGAGGCCTGGCAGCCTCGACCAATCAGACGCGGGATGTCTACATCCTTTATGACATCATTGTCGCTGTGCCCGTCGCTGATTGGTCGAGGCCGCCAGGCCTCGACCAATCAGAGACGCGGGATTTCCAGGACAGACAGACAGACAGACAGACAGAAAGACTGTGGCCCGATTCTAACGCATCGGGTATTCTAGAATATGCATGTCCCCGTAGTATATGGACAATAATGATTCCAGAATTCGCGGCAGACTGTGCCCGTCGCTGATTGGTTGAGGCAACCTTTATGACATCATCGTCGCCATGACAACCATTATGACATCTACGTCGATACTGTGCCCGTAGCTGAATCAGAAACGCGGGATTTCTACGTCCTTTATGACATCATCGTCGCTGTGCCCGTCGCTGATTGGTCGAGGCCTGGCAGCCTCGACCAATCAGACGCGGGATGTCTACATCCTTTATGACATCATCGTCGCTGTGCCCGTCGCTGATTGGTCGAGGCCTGGCGGCCTCGACCAATCAGATATGCGGGATTTCCTGGACAGATAGACAGACAGAAAGACAGACAGACGGAAAAACCCTTAGACAATTATATATATAGATATTTATTTATTTAATTTTTATTTAAGTGGTGAAAAAAAAATCAGCAATCACCGTTTTCCGATCTTATTTGATATTTTGATAGATTGGACGTTTCTGAATGTGGCAGTACCAAAGATGTGTATTTTTTAACTTTTATTTTTAATGGGGCAAAAAGGGTGATTTGAACTTTTGCTTTTTTTAAAAACATTTTCTTTTACTTTTTACATTATTTAATAGACCCCTTTAGGACAGAGGTGTCAAACTGCATTCCTCAAGGGCTGCAAACAGGTCATGTTTTCAGGATTTCCTTAGTATTGCACAGGTGATGGAATCATTCTGTGCAGGTGATTAAATTATCACCTGTGCAACACAAGGAAATCCTGAAAACATGACCTGTTTGCAGCCCTCGAGGAACGCAGTTTGACACCTCTGCCTTAGGAGACTTAAAGCTTCAATCGTTCGATCAACTGTGCTATACATAGCAGGACTTCAGAAAGAGAATCAGACCACCTAAGGTGATGCTCATATCAAGCTGATAGTTTTATCCAAGCGACATTAGCTTTATCGGCCCGATTCTCTTGCATGAGAGAACATGCGCTTGTGCGACCCTTGCCTAAAAGGGGTTCCCATTTCTCTTTTCCTTTTAAATATGGGTTCACTATGTTCTAAGTATAAAAAAAATAAATGCTGTCCAATTTCTGTATCACTGTATCTCTGCCAACCTTTAGAAGGATGCACTGAGCTGCTCCACAAGGAAGAGGTAGCGCTCAAGGCATTCACTATATGGAGAATCCCTCATTCACATTGAGGGCCCAGATTTGCTATTGAGACCCTCCATGTGAGTGAGCTCACCTGCTAGTTACGCTTCTGACTCTAAGGCATTTTGAGAAAATTAAAGGTCTAAATGCTAGAAAAAAAGACGTATCAAAATGAATCTGCTAATAAGTATGGGCTTATTTAGATGTCACCATTGTGCCGAAGAACAAATCTGACCACCAAATCTAGTTAGGTTTGGAGTCAGTAGTAAACATAGGAAGACAATGGGCACATAAAAATCCATCTCCCTCCAATGGTAGAAACTGAAGCACATAGCTGTAAACTTCAGCTGTGACTGGGAATATTCTTTAAACCTTCTCATTATTCTGTCTGTCATGTTCCTAAAGTTAAGCAGTTACCCAATCCCTCGCTATAAAATATTCTGAAAATGTATTCACACAAGTATAAAGGCTTCATTGTGTGACTTCATAAAATGTTATCCAATGTCAAAAAGTACAGAATATAATTTAGTAATAAACATCTATTGTAAATTATGCAAATATTGGCCTAGTAAATGTAATGTCTGCATTGTAGCAAAGAAGCAAAAAGAATGCTATCTCTATGGTCAACAATGCCAATGTAGTCAGCTAAGTGATACTTGTATTTTGCATTGAGAATGCAGAGATTTATCAAAAAATTCCAGTTTCTGTGGGAGTGACAGCCCCAATATTAGCAATTTTTTTCCACTGTATATGTACATACTCTTGTTTGGTGAACAATCTGAGACTCCTCTACAGGAACAAAGGCATGCCAGGAAACGCCGGGCATAAGCAGTCAATAAGGCACGCCAGGAAACGCCAGGCATCAGCAGTCAATAAGGCACGCCAGGAAACGCCAGGCATCAGCAGTCAATAAGGCACGCCAGGAAACGCCGGGCATCAGCAGTCAATAAGGCACGCCAGGAATTGCCGGGCATCAGCAGTCAATAAGGCACGCCAGGAATTGCCGGGCATCAGCAGTCAATAAAGCACACCAGGAAATGCTGGGCATCTGCAGTCACTAAGGCACGCCAGGAAATGCTGGGCGTCAGCAGTCACTAAAGCACTTCGGGAAACACTGGACATCAGCAGTCACTGAAGCACGCCAGGAATTGCTGGGCATCAGCAGTCAATGAAGCACGCCAGGAATTGCTGGGCATCAGCAGTCAATAAGGCATGCCAGGAATTGCCGGGCATCAGCAGTCAATAAGGCACGCCAGAAATTGCCGGGCATCAGCAGTCAATAAGGCACGCCAGGAAACGCTGGGCATCAGCAGTCAATGAGGCACGCCAGGAAACGCCAGGCATAAGCAGTCAATAAGGCACGCCAGGAAACGCCAGGCATCAGCAGTCAATAAGGCATGCCAGGAAACACCGGGCATCAGCAGTCAATAAGGCACGCCAGGAATTGCTGGGCATCAGCAGTCAATAAGGCACGCCAGGAATTGCCGGGCATCAGCAGTCAATAAAGCACACCAGGAAATGCTGGGCATCTGCAGTCACTAAGGCACGCCAGGAAATGCTGGGCGTCAGCAGTCACTAAGGCACTCCGGGAAACACTGGACATCAGCAGTCACTGAAGCACGCCAGGAATTGCTGGGCATCAGCAGTCAATGAAGCACGCCACGCCAATGATGCCCAGGAATTGCTGGGCATCAGCAGTCAATAAGGCACGCCAGGAATTGCCGGGCATCAGCAGTCAATAAGGCACGCCAGAAATTGCTGGGCATCAGCAGTCAATAAGGCACGCCAGGAAACGCCGGGCATAAGCAGTCAATAAGGCACGCCAGGAAACGCCAGGCATCAGCAGTCAATAAAGCACACCAGGAAATGCTGGGCATCTGCAGTCACTAAGGCACGCCAGGAAATGCTGGGCGTCAGCAGTCACTAAGGCACTCCGGGAAACACTGGACATCAGCAGTCACTGAAGCACGCCAGGAATTGCTGGGCATCAGCAGTCAATAAGGCACGCCAGGAATTGCCGGGCATCAGCAGTCAATAAGGCATGCCAGAAATTGCCGGGCATCAACAATCTATAAGGCACGCCAGGAAACGCTGGGCATCTATTGTAAATTATGCAAATATTGGCCTAGTAAATGTAATGTCTGCATTGTAGCAAAGAAGCAAGAAGAATGCTCTCTCTATGGTCAACAATGCCAATGTAGTCAGCTAAGTGATACTTGTATTTTGCATTGAGAATGCAGAGATTTATCAAAAAATTCCAGTTTCTGTGGGAGTGACAGCCCCAATATTAGCAATTTTTTTCCACTGTATATGTACATACTCTTGTTTGGTGAACAATCTGAGACTCCTCTACAGGAACAAAGGCATGCCAGGAAACGCCGGGCATAAGCAGTCAATAAGGCCTGGCGTTTCCTGGCGTGCCTTATTGACTGCTGATGCCTGGCGTTTCCTGGCGTGCATCAGCAGTCAATAAGGCACGCCAGGAAACGCCGGGCATCAGCAGTCAATAAGGCACGCCAGGAATTGCCGGGCATCAGCAGTCAATAAGGCACGCCAGGAATTGCCGGGCATCAGCAGTCAATAAAGCACACCAGGAAATGCTGGGCGTCAGCAGTCACTAAGGCACTCCGGGAAACACTGGACATCAGCAGTCACTGAAGCACGCCAGGAATTGCTGGGCATTAGCAGTCAATAAGGCACGCCAGGAATTGCCGGGCATCAGCAGTCAATAAGGCATGCCAGAAATTGCCGGGCATCAGCAATCTATAAGGCACGCCAGGAAACGCTGGGCATCAGCAGTCAATAAGGCCTGGCGTTTCCTGGTGTGCCTTATTGACTGCTGATGCCTGGCGTTTCCTGGCGTGCATCAGCAGTCAATAAGGCACGCCAGGAAACGCCGGGCATCAGCAGTCAATAAGGCACGCCAGGAATTGCCGGGCATCAGCAGTCAATAAGGCACACCAGGAATTGCCGGGCATCAGCAGTCAATAAAGCACACCAGGAAATGCTGGGCGTCAGCAGTCACTAAGGCACTCCGGGAAACACTGGACATCAGCAGTCACTGAAGCACGCCAGGAATTGCTGGGCATTAGCAGTCAATAAGGCACGCCAGGAATTGCCGGGCATCAGCAGTCAATAAGGCATGCCAGAAATTGCCGGGCATCAGCAATCTATAAGGCACGCCAGGAAACGCTGGGCATCAGCAGTCAATAAGGCATGCCAGGAAATGCTGGGCATCAGCAGTCACTAAGGCACACCAGGAAATGCTGGGCATCAGCAGTCACTAAAGCACTCCTCGAAACACTGGACATCAGCAGTCACTGAAGCACGCCAGGAAATCCCGGGCATCAGCAGTCACTAAAGCATGCCAGGAAACGCCAGGCATCAGCAGTCACTAAAGCATGTCGGGAAATGCCGTGCCTTAGACCTCGATAAGACATCCCCATCACTACCCCCTTAGCCATGTTGAATAAAAAAAAACACCCAGAATAAAGTCCATTAATTGAAAGAATGACACAGACTCCTTTAATGAATCTAAATTAAACCATACTCACTACATCGCCCGTTCTACAGCCTTTGTCACCTGTATCATAATTAAAATAATAAACAACAATATTCCTTACTCATCCCCATAGAAGATAGTAATCCATTTGTCATGTGACTGGTCTAGCTCTGCTACATCTAGATGGCAGGCTGCATTGTTGCATGATGCAACTATACAGCCTGCAATCCAGAAGAGACACTGAGCAGTGTGTGCTACTGCTGCGTGTTTATTCACAATACAACTATAGCATTATACATGTGCCTTTTTCTAGGGCGGCTGAGGGCTGCAATTTTTTTTTTTGGGGGGCAATATCCATGACCGCCTACCAGCCTGAGGATACCAGACCCCAGCTGTCTGCTTCAGCTTGGCTGGTTGTCAAAAATGGGAGGAGTAGACCCATGCCTTTTTTTAATTATTTATTTAAATCATTAAAAAATATGGCATGGGGACCCCTTTATTCTTGATAGCCAGCCAATATCCATGGCCCCTTACCAGCCTGAGGATACCAGCCCCCAGCTGTCTGCTTTAGCAAGGTTGGTTGTCAAAAATGGGGGGGACCCCACGCTGCTTTTTTAAATTATTTAACCGGCGTGGGGACCCCTCTATTCTTGATAACTAGCCTTGCTGACAGCTGAGGGTTGCAGCCCCCCAGCTGTGAGTTTTGCCTGGCTTGGGGTCCTGTATTTTTTAAATATTTATTTATAATGCAGGTGGCAGCAGATGAATTCTCCCATCAGCCGCCGCCTGCTGTCGCTGTTAGTTAATTTCAACTCTCAGCGTTGTCCCCTGCTAGCGCTGATTGCAGTGATGTTATTTGTGTGTCATCAGTGTGCATATGTGCAGGACGTTTTGCAGCCCATGCTGCTACTGGATGTCTGAAAGAGCCCTTAGTGAACTCTGTCATTTACCGAACTTTGGCTGACTTTTTTTGGAAAAAAGATTGAGAATCCGAACACCAATTTGAATGTACAACGTTTCTGCCGAATTGGAGATTGGCGAATGTTTTCCTAACAAGTTCGCTCATCTCTAATCAAAACTACAAGATTAACTTGTTTATCCCATTGAGAAATCTCAGACATGTGCATTCTTAATCCAATATGACCTTTTCTTATAATTGAAAAGTATTGACAGTGATCCATTGTATGGTAACAGTTAAATAGCAAAAAAATTACAATTTTAGAACTAATATTTTAAATTTTTACTATTTCTTGATTTGCTAACAAGATAACGAGCAGATTGTACTGTGAGTTTTATTATACTTTAAAGGCACCAGTATATAGATTTCTGTGCAGTACGGAAGTACTGACAATTCATTCGAATACACACTTCATAGAATTTCATGACAGAAACAGAATTCTATTTTCTCGTCAAAGTAGAAAAGAAAATTGTACATTTCAGCTCAAGGACTTGAAGAGCACAAGGAAATCACATAACAGCATTCACTATACAAACCGAATATTTCCAGGATTGGAGACAGAAGCTCCCAAAGCTTTACGTGAAACATGTAATACACACAATATCAGATATGAGATGGCCTCTGCTCCATGCACTTCTAGTAAAATTCAATTAATTTTACAATTCCACAAGAACATAGGGCTATGGAAAATCTTCTACCTACAATATCATAATACATAAAAGCCCCATAATATAAATACTCTGTAAGTGCTTGTGCCTTGAACATTTCCTTTCATTGGGCATTTCGCTACTGCCTCCCCCCCCAGCAGTCACTGAGCACCTAGCGACCAATTTGCTCACAGCATTCTCATTAAAATAAGTATATAATCTCCACTAGATATGTCAACTCGTCCAAAGTAAGAGATGTTTTATCGTCACTCTAACAGATGAGAGTCCTGAAGTTACCCTTACTTAGCTCAGAACTCTCTCATACGTGTGGAATAAGCAATATTGGTTGCTCCCAGTTGAAATGAATGGGAGATACTTCATTTGGTACTTACATAGCTGCCAGATTTCCTTGGCTCAAAGGAGGGGAGATTTTTGGAAACTCCTTGTGGGCTGGAGGCAGTCACGGGAGGGGTGGAGCATTTCCAATATTGGTAACTGTGCACTTGTAATATCCCTATTTTAGGATAACTCCTTTTAGTAAGTGGATAGTAATGAAACCTTGCTTTCAATGTAGCACTAACATATTCCATACTGCTGTACAACAAATGTATGAGCAGCAAAATAGCTCAGTGGTGAGTGACTGCTAATTTCTTGTAGCTCTGGGATTTAATCTGACCAAGGGCAGCGTCTGAACAGAGTTTGTATATTCTCTCCGTATTTCATAGATTTCTTCTGGGTTCTCTCTTTAATTTGACCTTATTGAGTGTCTCTCTTTAACACTGCAAAATATATTGATCCTATATAAACAAGGGAAGTATATAAGCAATTGGGAAGTATACATTCTTTTCCCAATTTTTCGATCTCAAGCAATCACCCAGGTGCAGAGTTGCCATCTTTATTATTTATTTTTTCTGGACAGTTTCTCAAAAAATTACAGAAATTTTTTTTTATGGAATTATCAGATGACTGTGATAAATTATTAAGATTATAAGTGATACATGTATATAGGCCATAAATCCTATATGAAGACATTGGCTGCAGTCATTGTGAACTGTGAAAAGGTGATAAATACAAATATAAAAATCTCTACAAGTCTCTCCATGTTCAAAAAATCAGACGCATCAAAAACATTTTTCGGACAGCGTATTAAAAGTTCCCTATTTTTACGGGCTGTCCTGGAATTTCTGGACGGTTGGCAACACTTCCCATATGTACGCTGATAAGGTAATGGAGGGAAGACATGTGAGTATAAATCTGTGTACATGTTACTCTGGTAAACCCTGGAGCTGTCAGGCTACAGATTGAACTCCGAAGCCGCACTGTCCTAATATTCATCATTTCTATGTTTCTATTCTGAACTGTCCGCGGGGTTAATCAGGGGAAAACATCCACTCGGTTTGGAATTTTGATAAGATACAAGTCGAGTAACTGAGCCTTACCAATGTAAAAAATCCCAAACCAATCTTTTTCGCGAAGCAAATGGAAACTCTTACCATGCTAATAATGGTCTGCTAATTGGTGTTAAACTCTAGCGATTCCTCTGAAAATTACAGAACATCATAATTGAAACACAGCACTTAGCAGATTTCTAACAAACAGATTACATTTGGCATTTGTGTATGACAGAAATAGGCCGAAAGTAATGAACGTAAATTGTCAGACAAGGAAACGCCAAGATGTTCTGTCTACAAAGTAGACATCAAAGCAGTTGTCTGATTATCTATCACATGCTCATAAGAAAAGTGATAATTTGTGGATTAGTGGGAGTCTGAGCCCGGGGGGCACCCAGAATCCCAGGAGGGTGAGAACTTTAAATGTTGGGAAGAACCCATTAATATCAAAATCATGATACAATATCAGATCCACTTTTCACCATATATCAGTTGATGGATCCCATTGACTTACACAGACTTCACTACAGGAAATGTCTGCTCTGACAAATACTTAGTGAAACAATCCGATTTAGGTAAGGGTATGGTTGGGTCATTAGAGCAAATGCGGACCTTAAATGCTTGAAGGTGAGTAAGGTTAGGTCATTAAAGTGGTTGTCCTGTCCAGATTGATAAGTGTGCAGTCACTGTGCACAGAGATTCGCCCGTTTCTGACCAGGGACCCGAGGGTATGTATGTGTTATGCATTATGTGACTTATCGATTTGGACCGGGCAACACCTTTAAAGAGGACCTATCACCAGATTTCACAATAACAACTGCATACATTATTAAGATGATCTATTAGACCTGATAAGACTGGTGTACTTTTTTTGAACATATATTGCAAAATGGCTTCAAAATTCTGACATTTTAGAAAGTGTTCCGATTAAAACAAATTATCTCCTAATCTGCATCGATCTACCGATCAGGGAACTTATATCCACGACTGAAAGCCCAACCATTGCCGCACTCATTCTTTATGGGGAAATCAGAAAAAGCTGATGCAGTGTTCGGCAGCCCCATAGGGAATAATTAGCGGAGTGGTCCAGCTTTTGCACTGCCGTTCCGTTCTGACAAGAATAAAAGTTTCTTGTTCTGCCTTTCAGTGCGTGTCCAAGTGGTTGGACCCCCACCGATGAACAAATTATCATCTATCTTGTGAATAGGTGATAATAACTTGTTTTCACTGGATAACACCTTTTTAAGATGAAGTTGAGTCCTGCTAGAGATGGCGTTATACGTTGCGTATTTGAATATGAGGCATGAAAGCTTTCAATGAGGTTTAAATAGCCATAGTAACATGAATGTTTGATGT
Source organism: Ranitomeya imitator (assembly GCF_032444005.1). Taxonomy (NCBI): domain Eukaryota; kingdom Metazoa; phylum Chordata; class Amphibia; order Anura; family Dendrobatidae; genus Ranitomeya; species Ranitomeya imitator. Next base: position 74,785,972 of record NC_091286.1, on the reverse strand, counting down.
AAGTACACAAGTGTCATCAGGTCTAAGAGATCTATGTCATAATGTATGCAGTTTGTATAGTGAAATTTGATGATATGTTTAATGGAAACCTGTCAGAGCCTGGCTGTTTTATTCAAGACAGGTATGTTTTATTCTGGAACGCTTTGCTGTTTCAGAGAAAACATAGTTTTGGAAACTGATCAGGGGCCATAGGGAGAGATGTGACTACCCTGGCACAGCCCTGCCTTTCTTCTCTCTGCCATGCCCCAGATGACTGACAGGTCTCTCCTGGCTTTTCAAACTATGTTTTCTCTCAAAAGAGTAAATGAGTAAATTTGTCAAACAGTCGCGGCTGCAATCGTGAAGCCAGGTTTTAATTTATGCTGCATGTGGGTCGGGCAGCTTGAATCTAGTGACAGATTCCTTTGAAACTATTACTTTTTCTACAGAAGAAGTTGGATTTAAAGAAAAACATCATTAAATGAAATCCAGAGGTATAATTCAATGACAGGTATGTGTAAAAGAACAAAGCCAGTCACTGTCTCTTCCTCCTCTTCGCTGCTGCTCCAGTATGTGTTTTTTGGCTGCAGCGGTTAATTAACATCGACAGCACACATCACTACTGCAGCTAATCATCAGCATTAGCCACTGCACTCACTGAGTAGCCCCAGCAGTGATGTGAACTGTGTTCATTATATCACTGCTGCAGCCAAAACACAGATACCAGAGCAATGACAGAGAGCTGGCACCAGAGCTGGGGAAGGTAACTAATAGGAACTGCTCTGCAGTACCTAGGAGCGGTCACTACATATTCAAGAGAATAAGAACTATTCTGAAGTACCCAGCAATTACCACTGCCCCTATACATTCAGGAGAATAGGAGCTGCTCTGCAGTACCAGGTTGCGGCCACTGCACATTCAAGAGAATAGGAACTGTTCTGAAATACCCAGCAATTGCCACTGTTATTATACATTCAGGAGAATAGGAGCTGCTCTGCAGTACCAGGTTGCGGCCTCTACACATTCAAGAGAATAGGAACTAATCGGAAATACCCAAAAATTGCCACTGTTACTATACATTCAGTAGAATAGGAGCTGCTCTGCAGTACCAGGTTGCGGCCGCTACACATTCAAGAGAATAGGAACTGTTCTGAAATACCCAGCAATTGCCACTGTTACTATACATTCAGGAGAATAGGAGCTGCTCTGCAGTACCAGGTTGCAGCCGCTACACATTCAAGAGAATAGGAACTGTTCTGAAATACCCAGCAATTGCCACTGTTACTATACATTTAGGAGAGTGGGAGCTGCTCTGCAGTACCATAATGTGGATACTACACATTCAAGAGAATAGGAACTGTTTTGAAATACCCAGCAATTACCACTGTCACTATACATTCAGGAGAATAGGAGCTGCTCAGCAGTACCAGGTTGCGGCCACTACACATTCAAGAGAATAGGAACTGTTCTGAAATACCCAGCAATTGCCACGGTTACTGTACATTTAGGAGAGTGGGAGCTTCTCTGCAGTACCATAATGCGGATACTACACATTCAAGAGAATAGGAACTGTTCTGAAATACCCAGCAATTGCCACTGTTACTATACATTCAGGAGAATAGGAGCTGCTCTGCAGTACCAGGTTGCGGCCACTGCACATTCAGAGAATAGGAACTGTTTTGAAATACCCAGCAATTACCACTGTCACTGTACATTCAGGAGAATAGGAGCTGCTCTGCAGTACCATATTGCGGCTACTACACATTCAAGAGAATAGGAACTGTTCTGAAATACCCAGCAATTGCCACTGCCCCTATACATTCAAGAGAATAGAAGCTTCTCTGCAGTACCAGGTTGCGGCTACTACACATTCAAGAGAATAGGAACTGTTCTGAAATACTTGGCAACTACCACTGTACAGTCAAGAGAATAGGAGCATGCATTATCAAAGATTAGCCTTCAGGTTTTATATGCAAAGCCAGATTATAAGAAACAATTAGCTATGTATAAAAGTCTCATTAATACCTTCTTATGAGTCAGACTACATACAGTCGCTGCAGAAAGATTTCTCTACCATCTGGAGAAAAGTTAATTTGCATACTTTTCGTGTAGAGCATTGGCTGTGATAGTCCATACACCAGCTAGGACTCCTCAATGAGTACCATCCCCCAGCTACAGCCTAATGGCCTTGTATTTATTGAGGCTGACATTTTCATTCAAGTTTAAAAAAAAAGATATTGTAAATTACGGTATACAAAATGTATTAAACCATGCAGGCCACTTGAAGAAAAAAATATTGCTGTGTTAGATTATCCTAAAGTCAGATTTGTGGCAAATTGGAAACATTTTCTGTTATAAGGGTAATACATCTATATGAAAGTTGTTTGTCTCGACATCTCTGATACATTATGGCCACTTCTTCAAATTGTGTCAAACATGGTGTTGAAATGGAAATTTGTTTGTGCGTGTAATTTGTGACTTTTTGAAAATTTAGGTACAGCTTGTGACTTTTGTGGCCCAGAATACACCAGAAACTGGCATAAAATACTTGATAAATGAATTCTTTTGCTTGTGTATACATTTTTGGGGCTTTTTATGGATTCTTAAAACATTTTGCAAAGCTGAGAAAAAGCAAAGTACTAAAGAAAACGGTCATAAAAGGTTGGAAAAGTCTCAACATTTTTGCTCAACAGGAAGTTGGGTAAAAGTTTTGCCACTTTGGCGATTTCTCACGAATTTGAATAAGCTCTGCTGAAATAGGTGAAGCTGGGCTGGACAGGGGCATAGCCACACCTGACCATCAAATTCCTCAAATGTGCTAGCACTTTGTGACCCTGAAATACTACTCTAGTCCCTGACTAAAGTAGCATATTTCTAGTGTGGCGCATGGAGGCGCAAGCCACTCAGAAGAGGTGCCAAATTCATTAAGTGGTGTGCACCCCTTAATGAATTTGTCTCCTCCCACCCTAGCAAGGCTGGCATATTGCAAGCACACACTTCATCAGTCTTAATAAATAAAGCCCCTTGAATTGGGGAATGTTGAGTTATGATCCAGTTGCTTAGTATGGATGAAGTGATGTGACGTTCTAGATTTGGAGGCCAACTACTACATTTGATTTTTTTTAAGTTCTTTCTTCTTTTTTTCCCTATTATTTTTGCATTATTCCTATAGTACCTGTGTTGGCATATGCAATAAATATACATATGTCACCCATATTGCCCATTCAATATCTGAATTACTTATTACTTTTAGTCTTCATTCAGATGTCAGTGATTCTCCATGTAGGCAAAAAACAATCCGAATATTATCAGAATTTGGTCCGTGTGACAGTTTTATCATCAGTCTTTCATCAATGATTTTCTCATATGAAAACATAAATTAAGAAAAAAATTGCAAACCTTTTCCAATCCATTGCAATATTAGTCACGGACAGCACACAGACTAATGCCCTCCATGTGCTGCCCTTGATTTTTCACGGAACTATAGACATGTATGGGTAATTTTAATCCATGACTTTGAACCAAAATGGAAATTTCTCTGTGAATTTTTATTTTATGGGCACACAGTCTGCAAAAAAAGTACGGACATTTAAATGACTTTAATAGGTACGTGTCCCACCCGTGATAAACAGACATGAATGAGACCCCAGGAAAATTTCCCTTTTTATTCTTCAGTTATGTATTTTGTGTATCTTAGTCTCCAATTCTATTCACCAGTACAGTATTTCCTTATTGTCCCTCTGCTGAATTAGGCAGGAAATATCTTGCAGGCACCTCCTGCCGTTCACCTTCTGCTGTTTTATTGTTTGTAGGGTCTGGAAGGAACTAAAATATTCTGGAAATAAATGGTGCTTGCTTCCTGCAAATATTGCGCTAGCTGCTCTGTGTTATTACATGAAAATATCTCAATTCATCCAACATTGCTTGTAAAACATCCACTGGAGATCATTTACTGCAGGACGGCCCAAATCCACACAACTCGTATATCTTAATCTAATTAACCTTTGGCGCCTTTTTAATTGAGAAAATATTTGAGTGTCCTAGATACGTTCTTATACTATTTGTAGCCACTGAGCAGTTCTGTCGCTGTATGAGTATAACAAAGGATGGAGGCTCATAATGTCGCTGATATTTTATTATTTAGTTTATAATTTATTTCTTATTTTAATGTAGGGGTCTCAACAACAAAAAACACGTACATGTGGCATTGTGTCCCACCTTTTCTTTATATTGTGTATTCCCATGTACAGAAAAAGAAAGAAATGTCCAGCTTCACCGAGTCCGTAAAAAAGCTTTTTCTTTATTAACAAGAATCTCAACGCGTTTCTGGAGACTAGGCTCCCTTGATCATGATTAAGGGAGCCTAGTCTCCAGAAACGCGTTGAGATTCTTGCCCATATGGTTGTGCTGAAGTCTGTATCCTCCATGTTCAAAGTTTGTTAATAAAGAAAAAGCTTTTTTACGGACTCGGTGAAGCTGGACATTTCTTTCTTTTTCTGGATCTTGCACGCCTGGACACAGCGGGTCCGTGCTCCCGAGGTTTGGTTGCTGAATCACGGGTGAGCTGGTTTATGTTCCTTCTTACTAAGTATTCCCATGTACCCATTATAGTCTATGAGGCTGTTTAAAACTTTGTTTTAATTTTTGACTACTTATCCCGCTTCTCCACCCATCCCCCAAAAAACGTAAATAACATAGAGATATTTTTATTTGACTCATGGCATTCATGTTAGTCTTGTTGTTTTTTCACTGTTTATTGGGTCTGAGAGGCTTGTATATGTATATATATATATATATATATATATATATATATATATATATATATATATATATATATATATATACAAAATAACCAAAATCAGAAATGGATGAAAGAAAAGCTATAAAAATTCTCACATCTTGGTGTTTTGGAGCTACACATGGTTGAGGCTTACAAATACTGATGAATTTCTGATGTGAGAATCAGGTTAGAGAAGAAAGAGATTTTAGCTTTTACTAAACTACATTTTGAACGAGCCTTGAAATGGGATGAGATGATTACCGTAGGGCCCGTTTCACATGTGTAACATGGAACAGATGTTTCTCTAACTCCATAATATATATATTATGGCCTGCACGGGCGTACCTCCTCTACGACACAAGTCCACACACTCAGTCAGGACCCCCACTTTCATGTATTCTGCCATATCATGACATAACCGCGCTCATGGCTACCATTGCGCACCACAATATGCTTGGATCGGCCAAGATCTGAACTATGTGAGGAAGGCTTGAGTTACAAGAGAGATATCGACTATTAAGCTGTCTTAGATGGCGCCGAGAATGAACCTTAAAATGTCAGTTATTGGCGAGGAAACCTGAGAAGGTCCTGCCCATAAGAGGGCGTAGAAGGAATGAAAGAGCGTGAAGAGTTGTCCAGCCCTTCAGACGTTCCGCCTACCAGAGGGAGTGTTGGAACTGGAAGTGCCGGCCTACAGGACTGGACGCTGCCCTAAGACGAAGTTCAAAGAAAAAGCCCACCCAAGAAAGTGTGACTCAGAAAAACGGGTCGAGGAGTTAGAGAAACATCTGTTCCATGTTACACATGTGAAACGGGCCCTACGGTAATCATCTCATCCCATTTCAAGGCTCGTTCAAAATGTAGTTTAGTAAAAGCTAAAATCTCTCATTCTTCTCTAACCTGATTCTCACATCAGAAATTCATCAGTATTTGTAAGCCTCAACCATGTGTAGCTCCAAAACACCATGATGTGAGAATTTTTATAGCTTTTCTTTCATCCATTTCTGATTTTGGTTCACAAATACTGATGCAAAATACTGACCAAATACTGACGTGTGAAGGTCTATGGGTGCACTTACATTTGCTAACAGTATCTGTTAAATGACTGCTGATTGGCTATATGGCTGACCGCATGGGCACAAAAAGACAAAGAATATCATTTTGCTCAGCAGTACAGCTCTCTTTTTACACAGGATGATGTGCTGCCTAGGAAAATTTGCTTTTATGCAAGCTTAAAAATCATTTCACCCAAGGAACAAACATTTTGCTTTTCGGTCTGTGATTGATGGCCTGTTTAGACAGCCTAATAATCGGGAAACAAGCATTAGTGGGAAGCCCATTCCCAGTTATCAGCCAGTGTAAATGCACCTTAGCTCTGTCTGTAAGGCCTCATTCAGACGTCTGTATTCCGCGTATGACTGCTATCTGTGGTTTTCATGGATAGCACTCATACCTATAATAGTCTATGGGGCCATTCACACGTTTGGGATTTTCCGTGTATCGACTGGTCCGTGCAATGTTGTGGAGACTTATTCTATTTTGCTCCGAGTGTCAAATCTTTATCTGCAATGCAAGCCTCTTTTCATGGACTGTCAGATAGGAGAAGGTGTAGAAACTTTTCTTTTATAATACACGTATGGGAATAACTGACACTCGAACCAAACTGTGATCAAAGTCTGATTTTCTTTTATGTGAAAAAATGAATGAATGAGGCCTAAGCGAGAGAGAGGGAGGAGGGCGCAGAAGTAAGGAGAATTCTGATTGGCTTAGATTGTTGTAATGCCATTAGCGCCACATCGGAATGACTCCGCCCAATGTGATGTGTCATATCCATGTGATCTAAGGTTTCACATCACCTACCTGTGCTTCGCATGATAATTTAGTCAGTGGTTCTGGCTGCATTATTACATATTTTCTTAAGGTACCTTCACACTGAACGATATTGCTAGCGATCCGTGACGTTGCAGCGTCCTGGATAGCGATATCGTTGAGTTTGACAGGCAGCAGCGATCAGGATCCTGCTGTGCCATGGTTGGTCGGCGCAGAAAGTCCAGAACTTTATTTTGTCGCTGGACTCCCGCAGACATCGCTGAATCGGCGTGTGTGACGCCGATTCAGCGATGTCTTCACTGGTAACCAGGGTAAACATCGGGTTACTAAGCGCAAGGCCGCGCTTAGTAACCCGATGTTTACCCTGGTTACCAGCGTAAACGTAAAAAAAACCAAACACTACATACTTACATTCCGGTGTCTGTCCCCCGGCGCTCTGCTTCTCTGCACTGTGTAAGCGCTGGCCGGAAAGCAGAGCACTGCGGTGACGTCACCGCTCTGCTTTACGGCCGGCCGGCGCTCACAGTCAGTGCAGAGAAGCACAGCGCCGGGGGACAGACACCGGAATGTAAGTATGTAGTGTTTGGTTTTTTTACGTTTACGCTGGTAACCAGGGTAAACATCGGGTTACTAAGCGCGGCCTTGCGCTTAGTAACCCGATGTTTACCCAGGTTACCAAGGGACTTCGCATAGTTGGTCGCTGGAGAGCTGTCTGTGTGACAGCTCTCCAGCGACCAAACAGCGACGCTGCAGCGATCGGTATCGTTGTCTAGATCGCTGCAGCGTCGCTAAATGTGACGGTACCTTTAGGCTTTAATAAGCAAAAATGTTACTAATTTTCAATAAAAGCTGATGGCTTCCACCAGGGATTTCTGTAGCTACAGCAGATGGTGCGATCCCATGAGCAAGTGATGAAAACTGAAAAAGTAATAAAATAACAAAGCAATAGAGACTTTTAATTAACCTCCTTTTTTAATACACCTTGTATATTAATTACATTAAAGGGCAAGTACATTATTTTCCTTAATTCTTTTTTAAAAGATTCCTTACCAATGCCAACTTATTGTATATTTCTGTAGATTAACATCTCTGCCAGAATCTGCAGTCAGTAGTCACTGACCTAGAAGTAATGCCGTTGTCAGATGTAGCGGAGCTGAGTTTTCTTTTTGCTACTACTCATTGTATAACAGATAATGATTTGCTATATACGGTATTATGCAAGGGAACCTACAAAATACATGCAAGTAAACTGATTTAATGTGAATTTTTAGGAATCCACTGAACCCTACAAATTCAAACAATCTGCAAATAACTTTATGGGAATCATCTAAAATGTTTGCAACTATTTTATTCATTACTGAAAATTGCATCGGCCAGAGGAGGATCACATGACTTCAGACGGGCTTCCCCATAATAACTTGCAGTTATGATATCGCATAGTTTAGCACAGCTAATGGGAAAAACCATCATAGCCTGTATAAAAGCAAAGGCAAGGAATGCAGCAGCCATTTTTTTTGCATTGAATCAGGATGTCACAACTTAGCCATAAAGATAGGGAGAATAAGCCATAAAAGGCTAAAGAAACTGTGTGGATATTGTATAAAAGGACAGCAGTGAAGAAGATTAGCATGTGGATGTTTTTCAGGAAATTAAGGCTTTGGAAGACTTTTAAGCTGAATTCACTTGGAAAATCTGATTAAATCAAACTTGAAAAGATCACTGATCTCTTGTACTAACAGGAAGTTATCACAGCCCAGTAGTAGTGCTGCAAACTCATTAAGCTCTGCTACATATGTAATTCCTCCAGAGTAAGGCATTTTTTTCGCGCTAAAAACGCTATAAAAACTCATTAAAAACGCATACATTATGTATTCTATCATTTAAAATGCATTCTGCATGTTTTGTGCACATGGATGTGTTTTTTTTCCGCGAAAAAAACGCATCGCGGTAAAAAATGAGCATGTTCATTATTTTTGCGGATTTTCTGCGTTTCCCGCAATTCTATGCATTTGGGAAAAAACGTACAAAAACGCGAAAAAAACGCATGCGGATTTCTGGCAGAAATGTCCGTTTTTTGTCAGGAAAATTTCTGCAAGAAATCCTGACGTGTGCACATACCCTAAAATTCTCCTTTAAGTGATAATTGCATTGTATGTACTTGTACCTCAACCTTCTAAATATATTTTTGTGTCCCACTCTTGGGAGCTGTTTTGCGGTGATTGCTTGTTACACGTAGTGCTTGGCTCAGTGCTCCCCTTGTGTTACATTGTAGCAGGAACAGTATTGCCAGGCGCAAAAAAGAATTTGGATTAAATTTGATTAATTATATGTTCCAAATCCTTACATTTTTTTTCTCTTCAGTTGTTTTTTTCTTTCACATCTTAGTCATGATTGCTTTGTTTCTGTTAATTTATTGTCCGGAATGGATTTAAAGGGGACCCGGGGCTTCTTTATGTATGAGCTTAATATGCTGTAAATGCAATAGATATATGAAGGAAGCATCTAAAAGACAAAATAGGCAGAATTCCCTTTCCATTTTTACTTTTATGTTTATTTTTATCCATTATCCGTTTTACATGTATTTTGCATCTTTAAAGGAGGTAAACTATCTGAACTTTTTTTCATTGACTTTTAGTAATGTACCAATTGATAATGAATGGAAAATGAATAGAAAACAAATGTCTTTTTTTTTTTTTTACTTTGTTCTTGGTGGATCCTCATAGATTTGAGGGGCCGAGTCTGATCCACAGAAATGGATAAGAACAGGACATGCATAAAGTTTAACTAAAGGACAAATGTATTTGCTAAATAGTTGTGTGAGTGGTTCCACTGTGAATTGGAGCCGGCTGTCAGTCAGTGGCGGGGACGCGGATACAGCTATCGCTCACTATGCACTGAGGGGAACTGAAACTGTGTCGGCACCAGCCTTGTGACTGAAAGCCTGAGGCTGCCTGGAGGTATAAAGTTCATGTCCTCCAGGCAGTGGGGCTCTCAGTGCAGGCACCAGGCAGCTTCAGAATGCTATTTACCTGCAGATTAAACCCCATATCTTCAGGTTAGTAGCTTTTTTTTTTTTTTTCTACATAACAAGTTCCCTTTAACACTGTTAGCACATAGATGAGAAACATGGATCTGTGAATGCAGCCTTAACCTGTAACCAATCTGTCAAAAGAACCTGTTATTAAAGTTGTGGTATTTAAGTCATTAGGCGGCTGTAAAACAGACATAAGAAATAATAGGATCATAGACAAGTCATGGACACCTTTCACATGGAAGAGCAAAATTGGTACCTTGAGTTAAAAAAAATACACTGAGTTTGTCTGTTATCTTTATTTTTTAATTCTTTTTCAGACCTCTGCAGTTTGCAGTTTATGGGAGCGTCCCTTCCAGGAATACAGGCTGGATGTGAGATCAGTGCTGTTGTCACTGCTCATATATCACCCCAGCTTCTATCCTGCACATATTGCTTTTTCATATGCTTTCCTCTCCTTTTCTGTAGCCCTTTTATGAAGCTCTCCCTGATATATTTTCTTCTTTCTTTACGCTGTAGAGGTTTATGTGCAACCATTTCCTTCCTGCTCTATTCCCTAAGGGCGCAGTAAAATGGCTGTATAAAAAGGAATGAGACCAGAACACAATGCACAGACCAGCCGGTGGCTCTCTGACTCGAGCATGATAGCTGCATAGAAATACATGAAGAAGTCACACTCAGGTCGGTAGAGCTGCCGGCCAGTCCGTGCATTGCGTTCTGATCTTGTTCTGATTCATACGATTATATTTGACTGTGCCCTAACAATGAGCGAAGGGCCAGGAAAAGAAGTTCTGATGGATTGGTAACATTTTTGCAAAATTGCGACTACTTACACTCTGCAACTGTAGAAACTTTTTGTGGAGACTATTTAGAAAGATGCTTAATTTTCCATTTAAGAAGCTGCTCCATTCATTCCCTATGTGGCTGCCGAGCTAGGGTTTCTCCATCAGTGGTTGGCAGCCGGCTTGCTGCCCCATTGGATATATAAATCCCCCTTTTGCTGTTGAATGCGGGTCCCAGCTGTCGGACCCCCACCGATCAATAAGATCTCTCCAGTCCTTACCAGACAACACCGTTAACAGAGCAAACCCGCCGCATCTGTGGTTGTGCACAATTGTTCTATGTGAAGTGCCATAGAATAAGACAAAGGAAATCTCAAAGGAATCTTTGTGATTATTAGGTTTAGGAAGTAAAGATTTAGATTTCTAAAAGAGGTGGAAATGGTTAATAATTTGTGGAAACCAGTATATAAATTCATGGCAATGTGCAGGCAGAGGAGAGATTAGGCTGCTGGGTGGGAACTGCAGTTGTGCATGCCAGAAAGTGGAAGAGGAAGGTAGTCATGGCCTGTGAGATGCCGGAGGTCTGAAAATAGCTCCAGCCTGGAGGGTAACCTTGGCTTTTTTTCCATTTATAAGTAACTACAGTGACTATTAATAGAGGAAACACAAAGGAAGAATTGATTAACTTACCACAACCTTATAGATATCGACTACTGGAGAGACAATGTATAAGCAGAATATATAGTACACGCTTATGAATAGTCTACATGTACAGCTATATCTGTCTCTATATATAAATCTATACTGTATATATATATATTATATATAATATATATTTCTGTATAAAGAGAGAAAGCGACAGATTGCTAGATATAGATGCACATATAGACTATTCATAAGCGTATACTGTATATTCTGCTTATTGTCTGTTATATATCGGTGCAGGATATAGATTATGTAGCACTGTTCAAAAGTTTCAGGCAGGTACGGAAAAAATGATGCAAAGTAAAAATGCTTTAAAAAAATAGAAGTGTTTAATAGTTTATTTTTTTTAATCAATGAAGGCTTTATGGGGCCGTATTGTCACTTCAAGGACTCCTTGTTCTCCTTTAGGCTATATTCACATTAGGCATTTTTCCTGCATTATTTAATGCAAGTTTTCAGCTGCATTTTACCTTTCTAGCAAAGTCTTAGACTTCAGAAATCTCACACATGCAGCTTGTTTTTTTTTTGTCCTCAGTATTTTGTAATTTGCTTGTTTTTTTTGGCAGAATAGAGCATGTCACTTCTTTCAGCATTTTTTCACCCATTGAAAGTAATGGGTGCGTTTTTTTTGTGCCAAAACCTTATGAAGTATTTCACTAATCTTTATTAGCACGCACAAGAGACAAATGTAGCGTGAAAAAATGCAGCAAAAAAGAAACCTACTTTTTTTTCTACAGCTCCTTTACTCCCAAGAGAGCAGGTTTTGCTGCATAAAAAAAACGCCTAATGTGAACATGGTCTTAAACTTAAAATAGTTCTTGGTGACATTGGTTGGATGTTTGGAGTTGTTGTCCTGCTGCAGAATAAATTTGCGTCCGGTAAGACACCTCCCAGATGCCATTGCATAATGGATAAGTATGTGCCTCTTCTCAGCACATGAGCACCATGGAGGACTAAAGACTCAGTGTTTGGCCAAGAGAACTTAGTGCAGCAGATGAAAGACACATCTTGTTTACTTCACTTTGAAAACTAAAGATGTCCAGCAGTGCCATCATCTCAGAGCTGGCAGCAACCTCTGTGACCCAACTACACCCATCTACTGTTCAAAAGTCCTACTCAGTGATTGTCAGCTGTCACTGCCTGCCTCGCCATACAGGGAAGACTGTCAATCACTGACTAGGCCCGCCCACTGGACTCAAAAACATAAACATAAGGGATATCATTGGATAAAATACAAGTTATATTGAAACATTTCCCCAATCCTTGTCTATCAATCTGATCAGCTCCTCCTGCTCTACAACCCCCCGCCTGCAAATCAGATACCGTTTTCGCCCAGACAGGATCCTTTTAAGTGTCTGTGCAGATTATTGCAGCAATGTTCCATTGAAGTGAACAGGACAACATTGCAACACCTTGTATCAAGTCCGAACCTGCAGCTGCGGTCAATATTGGCATGCTCACCACAAAACCAAAACTGGGGGTGCCGATAGTTGGACCATTACCTGTCTAATCATGGGATAAGCCATTCATTGTAAACGACTAGATAACCTTTCAACATCAACGAAAATTCCCTCCTGTTCTGGTATTACTGAAGTATAACATTGCATTGACTAATTGCTGTTTAAGTAGTTCCCTTTTCTGTTATATGATTTAGGGTAATATTTAGAGATGAGGAAACCTGAAGTTAAAAGTTCGGCAATGGCACCGGACAGTTGTGCTAACGCCGAACACGGATTTCCTTGGACATCCATTGCAATTAGAGAGAGATCTTTTTGGTTCAAGTTCGGGTACAGTTCTGGTATCCAAACCAAACTTTGAAATAACATTTTGGTCGGGTACCAGAACCCAAACTTCCCCTGGTCCGCCCGTCCCTAGTAATGAATCCTCATAATCCACTTTTGTTAAAGGACTATTAGCAAAAAGGGCTCAGAATCTGTATCACAATGAAGCATAACTATCGATTAAGATTTCTGGGTGACAAATACGGTTATCACCTTAATAATCATACTAGTGCTATGACTAGGGTTGAGCGAGTCGGGTTTCATGAAACCCGACCCGACCCCTATGTGGGGTCGGCCATGAGGTCGGCGATCTTCTGATCTGGTATCAGAATTCCGATACCGAGTTCCGATATGTTTGCGATATCGGGAATCGGTATCGGAATCCATATTTAAGTGTAAAGTAAAGAATAAAAAATATTGATATACTCACGCTCGGACGCGCCCTGTTTCTAACTGGCAGCCTGCGTTCCTAAAAATGAGCGCCTGAAGGGCCTTCGATGACGTCGCGGCTTGTGATTGGTCGCGTGAGCGGTCACATGGGCGGTCATGCGACCAATCACAAGCCACGACGTCATCTAAGGTCCTTCAGGCGCTAATTCTTAGGAAGGAAGCGTCCGATGGCGCGTCCGAGGGTGAGTATATTCCTAATAGGTATATACTCACCCTCGGACGCTCCCTGGTTCTAACCCGCAGCCTTCCTTCCTAAGAATGAGCGCCTGAAGGACCTTAGATGACGTTGTGGCTTGTGATTGGTCGCGTGACGCCCATGTGACCGCTTACGCGACCAATCACAAGCTGCGACGTCATCGAAGGTACTTCAGGCGCTCATTCTTAGGAGGGGAGACTGCCGGTGAGAACCAGGGCGCGTCCGAGGGTAAGAATATCAATATTTTTTATTTTGATTCTTTATTTTACACTTAAATATGGATCCCATGGCCTGAAGGAGAGTTTCCTCTCCTTCAGACCCTGGGAACCATTAGAAACCCAATGCACTGCATTGGGTTTCGTGTTTCGGCCGACCCCGACCCCGACTTTTCTATAGGATCGGCCGATTTCACTCGACCCGACTTTTGAAAAAGTCGGGTTTCGTGAAACCCGACCCGATCCTATAAAAAGAAAAGTCGCTCAACCCTAGCTATGACTTCTCCACTACAGCCTCCATAACATGTATGATTAATCCCTTAAAGGGAATCTGTCACCAGAATTTTTTCATCTAATCTGAGATCAGCAAAGACATAGGACCCTGATTACAAAGATGTGTCACTTACTGTGCTCCTTGCTGTAGTTTTGCTAAATTCCCTGTTGTATGAGAAAGAGGTTATCCTTAGAGGACTAGTAAATCTGTTGCTGTGCAGTCCATCCACACCCCCTCTACTGATTGCCAGCTTTCTGCCTATGCACAGTATCTGGTCAATCAGTGGTGTGGATTGGTTTATACAGAGCTCGGCATTCAGGGAAAAACCCTGTGATTTTATCAAAACTGTAGCAAGCAGCCCAGTCAGTGATATATTGTAGGAATCAGGGTCTCTTCTCTCAGACGGGGTAGTAAATATCGGATCAGATTTAAATTTATTATTATGATCCCAGTTTATATTAAACTGATATTAATGGAAACCGTTTTCTTTTCTACTGTATCTACATTACTGATTGACTGTACGTAATGTGATGTATAGAGCAATAAATACAGACGTACTGGAAGGTAAAGAAAAATGTAATTAGAGAGTGCTGAGAAGTCAGTGTTGCAAGTAGTTCTTGTATAAGTGAGACTTTACCATATAACTTAATAAAAGCTCCATTAAGTACTGCACATTTCCTAGTAGTAATGCTGTTCACACTATGAGTCATTACGAGAACGGTATAAATCTGGTTATTACGCTGAAATGGGCCAAGTTTTCATGATGGCAGTGATAGTGGAATCGTCTTGTGGTACCGGCATCAGGAGCAGTTTCCTTCCTAATCATAATCTATATATATATAGATAGATACATGGATACTTTGTTAGTTTCCTTAATCGTTTTATTGGTTCTGCATAATGTCAATCTAGGTTTCTATACATCAAAGAGTAATACGCTGTATGCTATAATGTCTATCTGACTGTTTATCATCTATCGGGAAAAAAATAAAAAATAAAGCAGGACATCACCGGTGTACACGTCATGGAACTGGTATCACAATTTGCTTGATAATGTAAAAATTGATTAAAAAAAAAAATTATAAAAAAGCCAGCACTCCAAAGTCACCAAAAAATTGAGGAACTTTTAGAGATGAGCAAATATGTCCGGAAAATGATCGCCGAATCCGAATGTGCCATATTTGTACCGAAATTATGTTTGATGATCGTTTCCGAACATACTCCCTCATCCCTACTCCCATTGACTCCAATGGCGTCTGGCTGTGTTCAGCAAATATTGGAAATACAGTGATCGTAATCCGAACCGAATATTGAAATATTCTCCCGTCTCTATCCAATATAGCAAATACAGCAAACACAATAAATAGGATATGAATATATAACAAAATATCACCCCTAATACTGACAACACCTCCTCAGAAAAACGGGGTGAAAAAAAACAAAAATACAAAACCAATGTGGTAAAATATATAAATTTATTTAATAATATTAAAATACACATAAAAAAGGGGAAATAACAACAGAGCAATACAAAAAAAACCCCAGTGCAGTAATTGGAGTGGGCTAATGGACAGAATAATAGTTAATACAAAGAATAAATCCCATTACACATAACCTACATATGTTTGCAAATATGCATTTCAGAAAAAGTCAGGAAGGCAAACGGAATGGGATAGAATATCCTATAACATTGTGCAATCCATACCCAGTATTATCCCGCTAGCTCCAACACACGTTTCGCCTGGACGTGGCTTTTTCAGGGAGTCAATATAGCAAATGGTGCATGGCAGCCCAAACAACTCCAATCTATCTACTATATTTATCGATCTGTGTGCACGTTTGTGAACGGTCGGAACAGATGACCACTTCTTTGTCCACAATTTTTCACACTCCTACACCCACATGGCAGAAGCAGTGGATTGATTGCTCGCGTGTAGACCATCCTAGGACATCTTGATGGAGGAGCTGCGTTGAAAGAACTTAGAAACAAAATGAGTAAAATATTTGCTTGATGTAGTCGGGAAAGAAAGTTCAAGCAAGTCTGCAACTCTCATGTGTCCAGACTTCCTCCTGTTTTTCTACAGCCTCCTCTAGAGGATACAGTAAATTCTGCAAGGAAAAATCTCAACCTTGTTTATTTTCCCCTCCTGAAAAGGAAATCCTGCTTTTATCTCCACCTAGGGACTTTGTAATGTCAGCTTCTGCTTCTGGCTTACACATTTTTGTATGCGATGCAGCTTAAAAAAAAAAAGTTAGAGAAGTTTAGATAACTCACATATAGATCCCATAAAATACATATACAAACCCGCAAATATAATTCTAATCCCACAATACAAGCTGCAATGGAAGTTTTTACTCTAAATGTGAAAAGTTATGCATTTCAAATTATGTCACAATTACATTTATAGCAGATATTGGGCTTCACAAGTTGTAATTAAATTATTTTCTTAATTTATTTTATTCATTAAAAAAAATTTTCATTATATTTACATTTGCAGCCATTATTTGTCTAATGCATCTAAAAGATAAAATGAAGCAACTTTGTGCGTAGTCTTAATTAACAATTTATTTTTTTAGTATACAGTTTTTATATAGATCTTATTGTCTCCATAGTAACAGACTACAAAATCCTGTGTTGTCAGACTCAAAAATGTCCACGATTTAAGCTTCCTTAGTCAGGGATCTCACCAAATTGCTTGCTTGGTGCTGTATGTCTGCAGAGAAATACTCTGTCTTGATGTTGTATAACTTACTTGCACTGTTCTATAGGAGAAATAAACACTATAGCAAGGTAATAGTATAAATATCAATAATGTGCAACTTTATTGTGAAAGTGATGGATCAATACAATGTTCTTTGAAGATGGAAAACCTCAATTTATAATAGTGACACCCCCTTGTAATGACCATAAAAATTAGGACTAAATAAAAAGATCCATATTTCTAAAACCATACAGCAGACATAAAGATTCAGGGGAACAACCGGAATAAATAACAACAAAAACTGACCATTTTTTACCTTTTGTCAGGTCGACTTTAATATGAAAACTAGAGATGAACAATTCAGGGAAAAATACAATTTGCCCGTTAGCCGAAATTCTCCCAGGAAATTTGATTAGAAGGAAAGTTATTCTCAATTAGTTTAATATTCTCCAGAACCAATAGAGTAATAAACGTAATACGTACAAAATGGAGAAACTACTGATACTCGCCTTACCACTCACCTCTCCAACCCTCCGCTACTCATCATCACCCATCTGGTTCTTGTTACATCATCTTATCAATGCTACAATCCTCTAAAATCGGGAGGTAGGTCACAACATCATGATGTCATGACTTGTGCCATGACATTGGGATTTCACATCTCTCAGCAGTGATAAGAATATGTGATGAGGCCAAGACAGGTGACCGTGGGAAGTAAAGGGGCAGGAGAGGTGAGCAGTGAGGTGAGTATAAGCACAGTATTTTGTTTATTTGTTATATTTTTGGGGAGGAAATTAGGAAAAAATGTTTTAAATAAAATGGTGGTGTGTCTTCTAGTCCGCTTTTAAAGTAACTTTCTGGGGGAGGTCGGCTGTGGTGGAGTAGGGTACCAGGAGGCAGGGTCGCTGCTGCAGGAAGCTGGTGGCAGCAGGAGTGGGGCGATGCTGTGGGACCCGGGCTGGGAGGAGAGGGTGTTAGGCGGTGCAAGGCTGCAGCGTACTCTGGGACTTTACAAAATGTCAGTGGAGTTCCCACACTTCCCATCGTTTTCACTGTGGTGGACTTCAGGAGATATTGGTTCCTGAATTCTCAATCTGCACATGTGCCGCCTCTGGCGCCATTATCCCAAACTCCACTGCTGTGAAAACGATGGGAAGTGCTAGGACTCCGCCGATGGCTTCCACAGCCTCGCACTACCAAATACCCCCCTCACAGCCCAAGGCCCACAGCATCGCCCCACTTCTTCGGCCACTAGCTTCCTGCTGCAGTTCCTGGGCACTTGTTCCCCCTGGTAAGTTACATTTGGATTATAAGACACACCACCATTTCCCAAAAAAATTTGGGATGAAAAAGCTGCGTCTTATAATCCAAACAACATGGTATTTTATGTTATTTTTGAACCTTCTGACGACCCTTTACAGTTCTGAAAAATCTACGCTGAATCCACACAGAAGCAAATGACAAAAAATCTGCATTTTGGCGAACGTGGATTTTTGTAACATTGGTGTAGAATTTAATTCCACTCAACTGTATTTGCTCCTCTCTAGTAAGAACTTATTGGGATAATGATTTATAGTCAGGTAAAAACCAAATCCTTGCAAGCACAAACTGCTAACCCATTTCTTTCCTAAAGCTACCTTCACACTGAGCAACTTTCCAACGAGAACGACAGCGATCCGTGACGTTGCAGCATCCTGGATAGCGATCTCGTTGTGTTTGACATGAAGCAGCGATCTGGATCCCGCTGTGCCATCGCTGGTCGGAGCTAGAAGTCCAGAACTTTGTTTGGTCATCAGGTCGGCGTGATTCGTCATGTTTGACAGCAAAAGCAATGATGCCAGCAATGTTTTACATGGAGCGAACAACCAGTGAGAACGATAAGTGAGTCGCCGTTACGTCACTGGATCGCTCCTGCATCGCTCAGCTGTTGCCGGTGTTTGACGTCTCCTAGCGACCTAAACAGCAACGCTGCAGCGATCGGCTCGTTGTCTATATCGCTGCAGCGTCGCTCAATGTGACGGTACCTTTAGGGTATGTGCACACAGTAAGAATTTGCTGCAGACGTTTTTGCATCAAAAAAGTATCTTCTCAGGAAAAACGCTGCTTAAAAAAATGTGTTTTTAAATTATGTCCATTTTTTATGCGTTTTTTGATGCATTTTTTTCTCATTCATTAAAATGGGTGAAAAATGCTGAAAAAATTCCCGTGCTGAAGAACTGAAAGTACCGTATATACTCGAGTATAAGCCGACCCCCCTAATTTTGCCACAAAAAACTGGGAAAACTTATTGACTCGAGTATAAGCCTAGGGTAGGAAATGCAGCAGCTACTGGTAAATTTCAAAAATAAAAATAGATGCTCCATGCCGTTCGTTATGGCCCCATAGATGTGCCACATAAAGCTGTGCCATATGGAATGCTCTATACCGTTCATTATGGCCCCATAGATGCTCCATAGAAAGCTGTGCCATATATATATATTGCTCTGCACCGTTGATTATGGCCCCATAGATGCTCCTTATAAAGCTGTGCTCCATATATTCTGCACCGTTGATTAATGGCCCCATAGATGCTCCTTATAAAGCTGTGCCCCATATACAGGTCCTTCTCAAAAAATTAGCATATAGTGTTAAATTTCATTATTTACCATAATGTAATGATTACAATTAAACTTTCATATATTATAGATTCATTATCCACCAACTGAAATTTGTCAGGTCTTTTATTGTTTTAATACTGATGATTTTGGCATACAACTCCTGATAACCCAAAAAACCTGTCTCAATAAATTAGCATATTTCACCCATCCAATCAAATAAAAGTGTTTTTTAATAACAAACAAAAAAACCATCAAATAATAATGTTCAGTTATGCACTCAATACTTGGTCGGGAATCCTTTGGCAGAAATGACTGCTTCAATGCGGCGTGGCATGGAGGCAATCAGCCTGTGACACTGCTGAGATGTTATGGAGGCCCAGGATGCTTCAATAGCGGCCTTAAGCTCATCCAGAGTGTTGGGTCTTGCGTCTCTCAACTTTCTCTTCACAATATCCCACAGATTCTCTATGGGGTTCAGGTCAGGAGAGTTGGCAGGCCAATTGAGCACAGTAATACCATGGTCAGTAAACCATTTACCAGTGGTTTTGGCACTGTGAGCAGGTGCCAGGTCGTGCTGAACAATGAAATCTTCATCTCCATAAAGCATTTCAGCCGATGGAAGCATGAAGTGCTCCAAAATCTCCTGATAGCTAGCTGCATTGACCCTGCCCTTGATGAAACACAGTGGACCAACACCAGCAGCTGACATGGCACCCCACACCATCACTGACTGTGGGTACTTGACACTGGACTTCAGGCATTTTGACATTTCCTTCTCCCCAGTCTTCCTCCAGACTCTGGCACCTTGATTTCCGAATGACATGCAAAATTTGCTTTCATCAGAAAAAAGTACTTGGGACCACTTAGCAACAGTCCAGTGCTGCTTCTCTGTAGCCCAGGTCAGGCGCCTCTGCCGCTGTTTATGGTTCAAAAGTGGCTTTACCTGGGGAATGCGGCACCTGTAGCCCATTTCCTGCACACGCCTGTGCACGGTGGCTCTGGATGTTTCCACACCAGACTCAGTCCACTGCTTCCTCAGGTTCCCCAAGGTCTGGAATCGGTCCTTCTCCACAATCTTCCTCAGGGTCCGGTCTCCTCTTCTCGTTGTACAGCGTTTTCTGCCACATTGTTTCCTTCCAACAGACTTACCATTGAGGTGCCTTGATACAGCACTCTGGGAACAGCCTATTTGTTGAGAAATTTCTTTCTGGGTCTTACCCTCTTGCTTGAGGGTGTCAATGATGGCCTTCTTGACATCTGTCAGGTCGCTAGTCTTACCCATGATGGGGGTTTTGAGTAATGAACCAGGCAGGGAGTTTATAAAAGCCTCCGGTATCTTTTGCATGTGTTTAGAGTTAATTAGTTGATTCAGAAGATTAGGGTAATAGGTCGTTTAGAGAACCTTTTCTTGATATGCTAATTTATTGAGACAGGTTTTTTGGGTTATCAGGAGTTGTATGCCAAAATCATCAGTATTAAAACAATAAAAGACCTGACAAATTTCAGTTGGTGGATAATGAATCTATAATATATGAAAGTTTAATTGTAATCATTACATTATGGTAAATAATGAAATTTAACACTATATGCTAATTTTTTGAGAAGGACCTGTATATATATGCTCTGCACTGTTGATTATGGCCCCATAGATGCTCCATATATAATGCTGTGCCATATAGAATGCTGCTGGTGCTGCAATAAAAAAAAAAATCACATATTCACCTCTCTTTGCTCAGGATGCCGGCACTTTCAATATTTACTTGCTCCTCGTGCGGCTCCGTCTCCAGCACTGACGCTCAGCAGAGGGCGCGCACTGACTACGTCACCGCGCCCTCTGACCTGAGCGTCACAGCCAGAGGATGCTGCAGACAGAGCCGCACCGGAGCGAGGAGCAGGTAAATATAGCGCAGCGCTGCGCTCCCCGTATACTTACCTGCTCCTGGCGCGGTCCCTGCAGTCCCTGGCTTCCCCGGCGCTGCAGCTTCTTCCTGTAATTGAGCGGTCACAGTTACCGATCATTTACAGCAATGAATATGCGGCTCCTCCCCTATGGGAGGTGGAGCCGCCTATTCATTTCTGTAATGAGCGGTGCCATGTGACCGCTCAGTACAGGAAGAAGCTGCAGCGCCGGGGAAGCCAGGGACTGCAGGGACCGCGCCGGAGCAGGTAAGTATGACTACACAGCCCCCGCTCCCCCTCCCCTGCTGACCTCCCGGTATATGACTCGAGTATAAGCCGAGAGGGGGACTTTCAGCCCAAAAAAATGGGCTGAAAATCTCGGCTTATACTCGAGTATATACGGTACTTCAATTCTACAAGGAAAAAAAATCAATGTGTGCATGAGACTTCAGAAATGTCATTCTCTTTGCTGGGACAGTAAAATGCTATGTTTTTCATAACAAAAATGCAACATTTTAACATACCCTAATAGTAACATGTTTGGAAGCTGACATACAAATATACAGTAGCCTATAACTTTGCACAAGAAACCTATACATTAAGGAATATGACTTTAACTTGACATTTAAATTGTTGCATATTATGATTTGAGATAGTTTACTTTGATATTCAACTGATGACGTACCATTGAAAATATCAGGTTAAAGATGTATTCTTAACCCAGTGAGCCATAATCTGCCGAATAAGCAGGGACCCGATCAAATTCGCTCATCTCTAGTCACAAGGGGTCAGACCTACAAAAACAGACAAGCATGGCTTTGCTATTTTTGTAATTAATACTCGCTTTTACTTGAGCCACACTTGTGGCTACTAACACCTGATGCACAGTTTTCTGGTAGAAACCTGCCTGTTTCTGTGTCACAAATTGGTAACGGCTGTGACCAGTACTTAGTATTGTTCTGTTGCGACCTCTGGATGAATATAACAAGGGCTAAAGACATTGGACAACATAGGCTGGAGTAACACTCACATGCTACTGTGTTGTATCTGCAAGACCTTGGAGACTTCTGGGTCAATTATATAGGAAAACATTGCCAAAAACTCTAAAGATGCTAAAGGACTTGTGAGCCGTGTCAGCAAAATCCTGGTGACCTCTTGGAATATTAGGTCAGACACCACCCATTGACATGTGTGATACATCTGTCAGAGCATGGAGACCTCAAGCCAGAGGAGGACCGACAGAAGTGTCAAGAACTCATCAAATTGTAATACTCTAGCTACAAAAAACATGAACATGGGGGCTAGCAGGCAGAACATGGCAGACATTGTCATAGGATGAGTCAGCTGTCTGAGAAGGAACATAGTCCCAATTATAGGTCAGAAGAAGTTTAGTAGGTCAAATAAGGTCAGCAAAGAAATCCGCAAATGCAAGATAAGACCAAGGAAAACTCAGGATATGGAAACCTAATCATCAAACTCGACAAAACATGTTTTCTTACATGATTATATCACCCATAAAATGTTATTCACAACCCTTGGGTCACTTTTTCCTACTTATGGATATTCAGCACTAGAGAGGGAATAATCTACAGCTTTTTCCTTTTCATTAAGTTCTCAACCAATGTACAGCTCTTTTTGCATTTCCCAGATCCTCATTTCTTTATTCATAGGTAATGTTTGTACTCAGAAAAATCGTTCATCAGCATATACTGTACATAGCGTACATATACTATATATATATATATATATATATATGTGTGTATATATTTACTTGTTTTTATTATGTATACCCCTCCTCACATGTAAAGTGCCATGGAATAAATGGTGCTATAATAATAAATAATAATAATATGTATATATATATACGTGACTGTAAAATCTTTTTAACCTCTTCCCAACCAGACAATTTTCCATTTTTCTTTTCAACTTTGTGTATTCTTTTCACAAGAACTATTCCTTTTCTTAAAATTTTCCATCAAAATAGCCATGTAGGGGCTTGCTTTTTTGTGGGACGAGTTGTACTTTTGAATTACACAATTCATTGTATCATGTGATGTCCTGGAAAGTGGGTAAAAAAATTCCAAGTGTGGCAAAATAGTGAAATAAGCTCAATTCCTCCAATGTTTTTTGGCTGTTTTATTTACAGTGTTCATTATATGGTAAAAATTAACAAGCAATATGATTTTCCTGATCAGTGCCATTACGGCAATACCAAACATGCATAGATTTTTTTTTTTATTTAAGGGGTGAAAAAAAAATCACCAATTTGTAATACAGGAAAGAAATATATCTTGGTACCGTGTTAGCCAGTAGATAGAAAAATATTTAGAATTGAGAGTCCTCAGTGGTTGATACCTTTTAATGACTAACTGAAAAGATGGTAACAAATTGCAAGCTTTCGAGACTACACAGGTCTCTTCATCAGGCAAAGACTAAAACAAATTCTGAAGAATCACATATTTATGCACAACATAGCACAGAAAAAAAAAAGGAAAAACCAAAAACCCAAGTGAAGATGTTGCAAAAACGCACATTTTTGCAACACTTTTCCCTCCCAAGAGATGCAGAAATGGTGTAAAAATTTCTGCAACAAATACTTAACGTCTGCACAATACTTGAATTGTCAGGTATCATCAGATTCCTATGACGCTGCACAGTAGGAAAGAGGTGGAGGTAGATGAGGGAGAGCCGCAGATAAGTACTGCGCATGCCCAAGATTCCCAGCCCCGCAGTGTGAATAAATCAGAAGAGACCGCGGGCGGGATCTCGGGCCACACGTCCACGCAGGCGCAATAAGAAAGACATCATGAGATGTCAGTGGACGGGCAGCGCTAACTGCGCATGGCCAAGGACAACGATTACAGCGCAGATGCCGGGAAAATGCCTAAACGCTGAGGAGGCGGCACCCATGAGAAATGAGGAAATAACTGACTGCTGTGGTGCGTCTGTGTAAGGGGTGAAAGACCTGCCCCACTGACAAATTCAAGGTATGAGGGACAAATTATATAAATGATTATTTCAGCGTTGGCAGGGACAAGAACTTAGTGCTGCACAAGGTGGCTCTTTTAGTTACAAACGCCTGTGGGGGTGTCAGGTTCCCTTTAAGGTGCTTTCACATTGCATTCTTGCCCACTCTGTGGTCCCTTCAAGGCTTTCTGCTGAACCCCGGGATTCGGGAGTATGCTCCAACAGGGCCATTGACTAGAAAGGTGCTGAAAGAATCAACGTGTAATTGGTCGTGCATCACTTTCGGGCATATATGCCTACCGAAGGTGGACACTCAGATGTAGTAGACTGCGTCTGAGTGTGTCGGCACTAGTGATGAGCGAGTGTACTCGTTGCTCAGGTTTCCCGAGCACGCTCGGGTGGTCTCCGAATATTATGACTGCTCAGAGATTTAGTTTTCCTTGCGGCAGCTGGATGATTTGCGGCTACTAGACAGCTTGATTATATGTGGTGATTCCCTAGCAACCAGGCAACCCCCACATGTACTCAGTCTGGCTAGCTGCCGTAAATCATCCAGCCTGGGGAAGGAAAACTAAATCTCTGAGCAGTCATAAATACTCGGAGAGCACCTGAGCGTGCTCGGGAAAACCCGAGCAACGAGTATATTCACTCATCACTAGTCGGCACTATTCTAGTCAAAGGCCTTCTAATGAATTAGGCATGTCTTATCCCTGCATGGCCATCATTAACACTTGTGTACAAAATGAACTGGGGCATTTTTTTCTATATTGTGCTTAATTTATAAGTCATCACCTAAAGATAAGTCATCAATTTTACAAGTCCGGACAACCACTTTAACGACAGAATTCCTTTAAGCAATTCATAGGTTCGTTTATTCGCAGGTCAATTCATTGGGGAAAATGAGTCTCTGCTGACTTGTCCAATGTGGTCCCCACCCTGCTGAAGTTGATTGATAGGTTCCTCCCTATGTGCGTACATAGGTAGAGTGAGATCTGTCAGCCATGGGAATAGGGGCAGAGAGAAACCAGAGAAAAGCCAGACAGGGATCACAACGGACTCGTCAGCTGAAACACATAAGGAACAACTTAGTAAGACTGTAAAACTGGTGTACATGGTATTATTAAGGAAGGAGGCATGATGGAGTAAGATGGGACAAATTAATTATGACTAGTGATGAGCGAGTGTGCTCGTTACTCGGGTTTCTCTGAGCATGCTTGGTTGGTCTCCGAGTATTTCGGCGTGCTCGGAGATTTAGATAATGTTGACACAGCTGCATGATTTGCGGCTGTTAGACAGCTTGAATACATGTGGGGATTCCCTAACAAGCAGGCAACCCCTACATGTACTCAGCCTGTCTAGCAGCTGCAAATCATGCAGCTGCATTGATATGAACTAAATCTCCGAGTAAGCCGAAATACTCGTAGATCACCCTTGCCTGCTCTGAGAAATCGGAGTAACGAGCATACTCGCTCATCACTATTTATGACGCACTCGCCACTTACAGTATATGGAGCATCTTTTCCATGGTGTGCACCTTTGTGCACCTCACCACAAATGCTACTCCTGTAATATTTCTGGAGTAACTTATGCCACTGAAGTGGTGGAACTTTTAATAAAATCTGACGGTGGGTGCAGAAATGCCTTGTCCGACCCATGCTCCGATTCCTGGCGTGAAAACTTTGCATAAAGCCAAAAAAATTGTGACTTTTCAAAGTGTTTTAAGCCAGAAGACTGCCATAAATACTTTGCTGAATCTGCTTTTCAGTCCCCGACAAGCTCTTTAAATTTTATGAAAAATACCGAAACAAAGCTGGCTACAGTCGTGCTACTGCAGCCAGTGTCTGGTTTATTCTACATGCAGATCGGGCAGCATGAATCTGATGAAAGGTTCCCTTTAATACATTTATAAAAATGAAACACCGTTTCCTCTCCAAATCTCCAAAAAAAGCTTTCAAGCGCATCACTTAGAAAAAGAGACGCATAATTACTGGCAAGAACACCTGTTTTTTCCTATTCAAAGTAAACACAAATATAAAATATTCAGGCCACACTGCTTTTAGAGTCCTCCAGCCAGCATTTGATTCCTTCACAAACCCTTCCAGAAACTCAGAAAATAATATTTTAATATGTATTGCAAATTAAGTGAAGCATGAATTAAATATTAATACATCTAATATATATTTTATTCCGCCAAACGCTATATCCCACATTAGTGGGGCTTGAAAGCCCGATTAAATGCCAAAATCTCTTGAACTGTGTCAGCGATTCCTATTTCAAAATTTACATAGTCTGAAAGTCCATGGAGAAGGGCTTGAAAAATAAAAGAAGTTGAATATAAACCGGAGTTTATCTAGAGTGGAATTATTTAATGATATTTTAGTTGAGTCCATTGTAACAGCACCTGTTTTATTAAGTTCTACATAATAGTGGGTCCTCATGTTTAGCCCCATGTTATTTTACGTTCCCCTAGTGGTGGTTGCAAGCAGCCAAAGTCTATTCCTTTGTAGGATATTTAGAGCTCCATATAGGAAAAACAGAGCTATAATTGTAATTTTATCTTATTAAATAGATAAGTGAAGGTTGAAAAAAATTTATATAATAAAAAAAGCAGGTTGACATTCAGTGAAAGGGGTTGTCCTGTTAAAAACCCCACAGTGAATTTTGAAAAAAACACTTTTCAATCACTTGTCAGTCCTATGCATAAGCTAATGTGGATCCTGGTTAGTGTTCATTTACAACTTTTTAGAGACAGCAGGTCGACACAGTACCGCTGCAGCCAATCACTGGCTTTGACGGTTATTCCAGTACTATAGCAAGTGTCTGCTTACATCACTAATTTTCTGCTACAGTCCTGTATTGTCAGCTTGCAAGCAAAGATCATTGAGGGACCACGTACTGATGTTGGCAATATAAGGACGTTTAAGTCTCAACCCAGATGCAAACCAGAACTGTCCCCAAATTTACTTAAAGCCTCCCAACTGTGGGGGAGTTGTGTGTAAAACTCACCCCTTTTTTTCTGACATCCCTGATTGTTTCAGAAAAATTAACATATTCCTGCAAAAAGAATGTTGGCACCATATCGCTGCATGACCAGCTCTACCCTCACCTTCTGTATCCTCACCCATCCCTTGTAGATTGTGAGCCCTCGCGGGCAGGGTCCTCTCTCCTCCTGTACCAGTCGGTGACTTGTTTTCCTCACGATTATTGTATTTGTTTTTGCTATGTATATCACATGTAAAGCGCCATGGAATAACTGTCGCTATAATAATTAATAATAATAACTTATGGACTGCCAAAGCCTCTATGCTGGATTGATAGAGAACGGAAGAGTTGTGCAGTGTTTTTTTTTATTTAATAACTTTTGAGTTTAAGAAAAAAATGACAACCCCAACAAAGATTTAAAGGGTACAGTTATTTCTAATCCTTACAATGGGGTATAACTTACAGATCCCAAGAACAGGGCTCTGGAGAGCCCATCTAACATACGCATCCAGCTCTATTAATTTGTTATGGGACTTCTGGAGATAGCTGAACGCTGTACTTGGCTCTCTATGGTTGTCCCATAGACAATGAATAGAGCAGAATAACACAGATGGAGGTCTGAAGAGCATCATTCTCAGGAAGAGTGAAGATCCTAGTGGCTGGATCTTCAGCAAGCAATAAATTATCCCCAATCAATGTCAAAACTTTGTAAATCCATGTAATGATTAAAACGAGGATTCAAAAGTTATTTTTACATTTGATTAAGTCTTATGGTCACTGGTTGAGCCAATTTTTATATTAAAAGTTACTTGCTCCCTCTTTAGGTCAATGTAATGTTGCCACCAGGGAAATGGCTTCCTGTCTGCTCTGCCTGGCAGGGCTCCTCTACGTATTGATATGATATGCCTGACCATCTATACAAAATATGTCCCCAAATACGTCCTCTTCTGGATATCTCTGGATCAACAGATGTATATTACAGATGTCCATGTAGTGTACACCACCATCAGTCTTGATGTAAAGAAACTAAACCAGAGTACCTCAAAAAATACCTAGAAAACCCGTCCCTCATTGCTACCTTCCTGCGAATGGGTGATGTAGATCCTTATAATTCTATAACGCAACCATCTTGTTCCATAAGCCTCAACACATTTTGGGTAACTCGGGTAAAAATCTTAAAAATAGAGATTTGTGAAAAATTTGGAAGTTGCAATAACTATAACATGTAAGACCTTCAAAATGAACATAAATATGCATTATTACAACAAGGTTAAATTGACTGCTTGGACTCGGGGATATAAAATGATGCAGCTTGTCGCAAAGAATAAATGGTAAATCATCTACATCTGTAAAACGGCTGTCTCCTCTGTGCGCCTCTAACAGGTGCACAAATAACATTTTTCATTATGTGGAAATGTATACAAATGAATTCTGTGCTACAGTAGATTACCAAGCAAGCCTCTTTAATTAGCCATGGTCCATAAACATGACAACATATTTTGCAAGCAGCCTTGTACTTGCACGGGCTTAAAGAATAATCTGAGAAGACTCCACACGCAATTATTTCTGCCTTATTATAGAAGCTAAAAGAAATTTGTTTCAACTTATGCAAAGCAGATGCTTATCAAGTATTGATGAAACAGACTTAAAGATACCCAGAAATGTGAAAATGTATAATTCAGCAGCCGCCTGCAAGTATGTGCTGAAAGCCATACTGAACATTTGTGCTTGAACAGTGCCTCCAAGAACTGTCTTGCTCTGTTTTCTGACTTGCCACCTTTCCACATATTGGGCATACAATACCTAGGTTATAGAATTGTGAAAACAAGCTCTTTAGACACAGAAAATGTGAACAGATTCCAAATGGTCCATGAAGAACTTAGGAGTCTCCGTGACAAATCTCCATCTCTCAATGCTTTCTCATTATCACACATCGCCCCAGCACTGATATATTGTCACTAATAAGTCATTTCCCATCTTTTGGATGTCATAATATCCATGCAGTAATCTGGCTTCTATAGATTGTGCAATGACTAATTTCTGTTCAGTATTCTGGCTCCATACTTCACATGTAGAGATGAGCAAATCGATGTGAATCAAGTTGTATCAAATTTTTGGGAAATTCGTTGGACCCCGACCGAAAATTTGAATTATTTGCACAAATTGCCAAAAAAGCTTGCTGCTATGTTATGCAAATTATGTTATGAAGGCAAAGTTTGACCAGCTTAGAGATGCCCTTAATCTGGTAGACTGGGACAATATCCTCAGAAATAAGAATACAGATAATAAATGGGAAATGTTTAAAAACATCCTAAATAGGCAGTGTAAGCGGTTTATACCTTGTGGGAATAAAAGGACTAGAAATAGGAAAAACCCAATGTGGCTAAACAAAGAAGTAAGACAGGCAATTAACAGTAAAAAGAAAGCATTTGCACTACTAAAGCAGGATGGCACCATTGAAGCTCTAAAAAACTATAGGGAGAAAAATACTTTATCTAAAAAACTAATTAAAGCTGCCAAAAAGGAAACAGAGAAGCACATTGCTAAGGAGAGTAAAACTAATCCCAAACTGTTCTTCAACTATATCAATAGTAAAAGAATAAAAACTGAAAATGTAGGCCCCTTAAAAAATAGTGAGGAAAGAATGGTTGTAGATGACGAGGAAAAAGCTAACATATTAAACACCTTCTTCTCCACGGTATTCACGGTGGAAAATGAAATGCTAGGTGAAATCCCAAGAAACAATGAAAACCCTATATTAAGGGTCACCAATCTAACCCAAGAAGAGGTGCGAAACCGGCTAAATAAGATTAAAATAGATAAATCTCCGGGTCCGGATGGCATACACCCACGAGTACTAAGAGAACTAAGTAATGTAATAGATAAACCATTATTTCTTATTTTTAGGGACTCTATAGCGACAGGGTCTGTTCCGCAGGATTGGCGCATAGCAAATGTGGTGCCAATATTCAAAAAGGGCTCTAAAAGTGAACCTGGAAATTATAGGCCAGTAAGTCTAACCTCTATTGTTGGTAAAATATTTGAAGGGTTTCTGAGGGATGTTATTCTGGATTATCTCAATGAGAATAACTGTTTAACTCCATATCAGCATGGGTTTATGAGAAATCGCTCCTGTCAAACCAATCTAATCAGTTTTTATGAAGAGGTAAGCTATAGGCTGGACCACGGTGAGTCATTGGACGTGATATATCTCGATTTTTCCAAAGCGTTTGATACCGTGCCGCACAAGAGGTTGGTACACAAAATGAGAATGCTTGGTCTGGGGGAAAATGTGTGTAAATGGGTTAGTAACTGGCTTAGTGATAGAAAGCAGAGGGTGGTTATAAATGGTATAGTCTCTAACTGGGTCGCTGTGACCAGTGGGGTACCGCAGGGGTCAGTATTGGGACCTGTTCTCTTCAACATATTCATTAATGATCTGGTAGAAGGTTTACACAGTAAAATATCGATATTTGCAGATGATACAAAACTATGTAAAGCAGTTAATACAAGAGAAGATAGTATTCTGCTACAGATGGATCTGGATAAGTTGGAAACTTGGGCTGAAAGGTGGCAGATGAGGTTTAACAATGATAAATGTAAGGTTATACACATGGGAAGAAGGAATCAATATCACCATTACACACTGAACGGGAAACCACTGGGTAAATCTGACAGGGAGAAGGACTTGGGGATCCTAGTTAATGATAAACTTACCTGGAGCAGCCAGTGCCAGGCAGCAGCTGCCAAGGCAAACAGGATCATGGGGTGCATTAAAAGAGGTCTGGATACACATGATGAGAGCATTATACTGCCTCTGTACAAATCCCTAGTTAGACCGCACATGGAGTACTGTGTCCAGTTTTGGGCACCGGTGCTCAGGAAGGATATAATGGAACTAGAGAGAGTACAAAGGAGGGCAACAAAATTAATAAAGGGGATGGGAGAACTACAATAACCAGATAGATTAGCGAAATTAGGATTATTTAGTCTAGAAAAAAGACGACTGAGGGGCGATCTAATAACCATGTATAAGTATATAAGGGGACAATACAAATATCTCGCTGAGGATCTGTTTATACCAAGGAAGGTGACGGGCACAAGGGGGCATTCTTTGCGTCTGGAGGAGAGAAGGTTTTTCCACCAACATAGAAGAGGATTCTTTACTGTTAGGGCAGTGAGAATCTGGAATTGCTTGCCTGAGGAGG
Source organism: Ranitomeya imitator (assembly GCF_032444005.1). NCBI lineage: Eukaryota > Metazoa > Chordata > Amphibia > Anura > Dendrobatidae > Ranitomeya > Ranitomeya imitator. Next base: position 74,754,597 of record NC_091286.1, on the reverse strand, counting down.
TGGTGATGGCGAACTCAGTCGAGGGGTTCAAGAGAGGCCTGGATGTCTTCCTGGAGCAGAACAATATTGTATCATACAATTATTAGGTTCTGTAGAAGGACGTAGATCTGGGTATTTATTATGATGGAATATAGGCTGAACTGGATGGACAAATGTCTTTTTTCGGCCTTACTAACTATGTTACTATGTTACTATGTTACTTTTAAGGCACCGCGAAGGGTGCAACAGAAGCCCCCTGGACTGTAAGATATATTTAGTGTGTGTCTTAAAGGTTGCTTGCGGATTTAACATGGAGAGGCATAAATAAAATGTTTAAATTATTGGTAAAAAAAATGTACACAAAATAATATCCATTTTATAGTACTTGAAAATGTGCCTGCAAAAGCTTTAGGCAGGTGTCAAAATATGTAGCTTATGTGAGTAAGAATGCTTTAAAAAATTGAAGCCTTAATAGTTTATTTTTTACCGATTTAAGAAAATGAAAAGTGAGAAGTTAAAGCAAAATTTTGTTATTTGTTATTGTCTGTTGTGTTCAAAATGGCATCAGTTCTTCTAGGTACACTTACATACAATTTTTGGAAGAACCTCAGCAGGGAGATTTACAAAGATCTTGGAAAACCAACCAGTAATCACACATTTTCTGTTGCTGTATGCTTGTGCAAATTCTTTTCATGTATTTCCAGTCTTGATGATATTGAGATAAGGGCTCTCTGGTGGTCATGTCATCACTTTGAACACAGTCTTAAAGTAGGTCAAATATAACTTTAATTATTTAAAAATTCCCAGTTAGGGACGAATTGAAAAAAGCTCAAAAACACACAAAGTCTAAATTGTCTGTACTCCAAGCCTTAAGGTACCGTCACACTTAGCGACGCTGCAGCGATACCGACAACGATCCGGATCGCTGCAGCGTCGCTGTTTGGTCGCTGGAGAGCTGTCACACAGACAGCTCTCCAGCGACCAACGATCCCGAGGTCCCCGGTAACCAGGGTAAACATCGGGTAACTAAGCGCAGGGCCGCGCTTAGTAACCCGATGTTTACCCTGGTTACCAGCGTAAAAAAACAAACAGTACATACTTACATTCAGCTGTCTGTCCCTTGCCGTCTGGTTCCTGCACTGACTGCTGGCCGTAAAGTGAAAGTGAAAGCACAGCACAGCGGTGAGTCACACAGCGGTGACTCACCGCTGTGGCTGTGCTCTGCTTTCACTTTACGGCCAGCAGTCAGTGCAGGAACCAGACGGCAAGGGACAGACAGCTGAATGTAAGTATGTACTGTTTGTTTTTTTACGCTGGTAACCAGGGTAAACATCGGGTTACTAAGCGCGGCCCTGCGCTTAGTTACCCGATGTTTACCCTGGTTACCAGTGAAGACATCGCTGAATCGGTGTCACACACGCCGATTCAGCGATGTCTACGGGGAGTCCAGCGACGAAATAAAGTTCTGGACTTTCTTCCCCGACCAGCGACAGCACAGCAGGGGCCTGATCGCTGCTGCCTGTCACACTGGACGATATCGCTAGCGAGGACGCTGCAACGTCACGGATCGCTAGCGATATCGTCTAGTGTGACAGTACCTTTAATGTGTCAACCAACATTTCTATATTTTAAGATAAATTAAAAACAATCTCGCCAATTGTCAGAAGATAATCCCTGTTACAAAACAATGATTGGAAGGTTAGAGGGAGGTAGTTATCCTTTGAACCCTTAATCCGACAATTTCCCAGCATCCATTCCTGACGTGTTTCCTCAAAAGCCATTTCATTCATCAGAGGAGAAGAATATCTATTGCACAGCCTAGTCCCTGGGTCTTTCACCTGCCTTAAGGCCCCTTCACATTAAGCGACGCTGCAGCGATACCGACAATGATCCGGATCGCTGCAGCGTCGCTGTTTGGTCGCTGGAGAGCTGTCACACAGACAGCTCTCCAGCGACCAACGATGCCGGTAACCAGGGTAAACATCGGGTAACTAAGCGCAGGGCCGCGCTTAGTAACCCGATGTTTACCCTGGTTACCATCCTAAAAGTAAAAAAAACAAACAGTACATACTTACCTAACGCTGTCTGTCCTCCAGCGCTGTGCTCTGCACTCCTCCTGTACTGTCTGTGAGCACAGCGGCCGGAAAGCAAAGCGGTGACGTCACCGCTCTGCTTTCCGGCTGACCGACGCTCACAGCCAGTACAGGAGGAGTGCAGAGCACAGGGCTGGAGGACAGACAGCGTTGGGTAAGTATGTACTGTTTGTTTTTTTTACTTTTAGGATGGTAACCAGGGTAAACATCGGGTTACTAAGCGCGGCCCTGCGCTTAGTTACCCGATGTTTACCCTGATTACCAGTGAAGACATCGCTGGATCGGTGTCACACACGCCGATCCAGCGATGTCCACGGGAGATCCAGCGACGAAATAAAGTTCTGGACTTTATTCAGCGACCAACGATCTCCCAGCAGTGGCCTGATCGTTGGTCGCTGTCACACATAACGATTTTATTAACGATATCGTTGCTACATCACAAAAAGCAACGATATCGTTAACAATATCGTTATGTGTGAAGGTACCTTTATAGATTTCACCTGAAGGCTAATTCAAATATCCATGTGCAGTGAATCATGTGGAATGAAAGTCAGCAATCTGCTGGAGCGCTGCGCATCACTTTCTTTACGACGGTGACATCATCAAGCCATGTCCCGTGACCAGTGGAACACAAGAGACATTCCTGGACTGCAAATACCACTTTCAGTTTATCAGAGGGCCACATCTATCTTGTTTACATTGGCACTTAATATAGTAGAGCCTATGTTTTGGCAGAAAGAGATTGACATTGTATTAATGGGATTATTAAATCCCATTCCATTTTTTAAGGGTTTTGGTCACAATTCTATCATGAAAACTACTTCTAGAAAGACTTCTCTGAACAGTAAATGGGTGTACCTGGTCCCACTGGTTGCTGTTAGTTCTGAGCTAATGGGACTGCTGGACAACTTCCAATTTCGAGTAGTATGCAGGGATTAATCTGCAGGTTAATTAGGTTATAAAGCTGGTCGGCGCCGGCACTTGGCCTAATGCTGCCAGGATAAAATTAATTTTATTCTCCAAGTAGTGTTCCCATTTCAGTCAAGGGGGCGGCGCTGATGATTGTTCAGTCACCGCTCTAAGTATACAGAGCAGCTACTGTAACAGCACCCCCTGCTTGACAGACACCAAAGCCCCAAAGCACAGAGAGTGTGCGACAGGGCCAGGGGCGCAGTTGAATAAAGTTCCTTTTTTTCCCTGCAGTGTTAGGCCAAGTGCAGATACTGGCCAGCATTAAAAAGCTATTAACCTGCAGAGTAACCCCATATCTGCAGGTTAGTTGCATTTTTTCCCTTAAATAACTGTCTTCAGTGTAAAGAAGAACAAGGAGTCCTGAAAGTGATAATATGGCCCCACAGAGCCCTGATCTCAACATCACCAGATCTGTCTTGATTACATTAAGATAAGTGGAAAATTTAACCGTGAGCACTACTAGAGATGGGGTGCTAAGGACAGGTTCCCAAACCATATAGATTAATAGTAAGAGACCAAGCACTCAACTTTAGGTAAGATGCAGCAGGAAAAATTTATTGTAGTAAATACAGGAAAACGTTTCGGTCAATTGTGACCTTCATCAGTTACAGGAGGTTATTAAATAAAAGCCGGTAACGGGAATTATAATCACTGCACGAACATATATCAAAATTAGTTCAGCCTGGTTGTTGTAGGCAAACCTGCTATGAGCAAATAGGAAGATTCCTGGAGCTGCAGTGCTCTCTAACACGTCTCCTTTAAATCTTCTACTGGTTTATTTAAAAAAGGTACAACATGAACCAGTGCAGAGTTCAACAAAATAAACATGGCCCTTTTGGCATAATGGGAAAACAAAAGATAACATATAGCACAGTCCATATGGCTGCAGGGATCCGCCCGCTAGGGATTAACAACAAGGTTCAGTAATTAGCTTATAATTATAAACACAGCTCTGGAGCTCTCGCCTCCAGGCACCCCAAACACTGAATGATCCAGAAATCTAACAATTTATCTCCTCAACCCCACGCTAGCGTGGCGATATGGTGAACAACCTCCCACCCTCTTTTCAGATGTTAACAAAAAATTATTAATCCCTCTCAGTGCTTAGTGTGCTGGAGCATTTTTCTCCAGGTTCATATCACTAACAACCTAAGTGATACATATCTCCTCTCCAGTACTTTACCAGTGACCTTGTCACATATCCCCCCTCTGCCCAAAAGCCTGGGTTTTTTGGCACTGTTAGTCACTAAACAGGGAAGTCTATACAGGGCATCCACATTACCATGTAGTTTCCTGGGCCTGTGCTCCACATGAAAGCTGAAGTCCTGGAGCGCTAGAAACCACCAGTCACCTGAGCATTCTTCACCTTCCTTTCCCTTATCCATCTCAGGGGTGCATGATCTGACACTAGCTTAGACTTCCAGCTTAACAGTGTGTCAATTGCCCATTTTATGACCAAGAATTGTTTCTCCGTAATGGCATAGTAAGTTTGCTACTCAAATATAGGTCTGGATGTTGGTCCTCAACTATTTCCTGGGACAACATGCCTCCCATGCCAACCTCGGAAGCGTTTGTCTGGACCTCTAACTCCTTACTGAAGTCAGGTGCATCCAAGATCGGCTGTTGAAGTGGTCGCAACACTCACAGCTTGGAACTTGTAGGTACTATGCCACTCTGATAATATTTTCCTTATATGCTCTGCCTTGACTTTTAGTAGTTGTTATTGGCATTTTGCTGCTTAAATGCTTGTTGATTGACACATGGTCCTGTTTGTAGCTTGAGTCATACAAGCCTACATAGATCTATATATATATAAATATTATTATCTTTGGAATTATGTGCACATACTATTGTTTATATCCTGGATCATGCACATCAATCCCCTTAATTTTTTGGGGTCATACAGTGGCCGTGTAGTATATACCTTATATCCAACAAACAGATTTATTGCATAACATCTTCCTTTTATAAGTATTGGGCATTTATATAGACTTTTATACAGACATAATAGATGTTTATATTATTTGCAAATTAATATATTTATACAGACTCATATGGTTTAGTATAATTGTCTATCCTCTTTGGTCCATGTATTTAGCTTTCTACTTGATTTTACCTCCTTTTTTTATATGTACCGTACATTAACTGTATTCTGTGTATGTGAGCTGTGTGTACCTGTCTTCAACAGCACCACTCATTCCAACCACGCATTCAATAAACCTTTTTATTAGCTGACTTACATGTATAGTTATGACTAAACATTTTGGCTTTCTTTTTGGTGATTGGTCTCTATGTTCAAATCCAAATGATCATTTTTCTACCATGACCGGCGTATATATGCTTCTGTAGTACACATTTAAGTATTTGACACTTATAGACTTAGTATCTGACATATTATCTGCCCTAGCCCAGGTTTGTTTTCTAAAAAGACCGGCTGTTTGCTTAGGGCGAGCTTCAATTCCTGGAACACCATCTCTGCTTCAGAAAACCACTTGACCATCGACGTTTTCATGCCCTTAAGGTTGCTCAGGGGGGTGGCTATCATGATGAAATTCAGGATAAATTGCAGATAGTACCCCACAATTCACAGAAACACTCTAACCTGTTTCTTGGAGATTCAATCCAATTCTGGATCATCTCTACCTTATTCACTTGCGGTTTTATTTTGACCCTTCCGATGATATAGCCCAAATATTTTGCCTCTTCCTTCCCCATGGCGCACTTCTTTGAGTTTATGGTAAACCTTGCTTTCCTCAGTGCCTCTAGTACTCCATGGACCTTCTACAGATTGCCCCAGTCTGCACTGAAGATCATAAAATTGTCCAGGTAAGCAGCAGAATACTTTTTGTACGGGGCTAGTATCTGGACCATGGCCCTCTGGAAGGTAACAGGGGCTCTTTGCAGCCCAAACAGCATTCTGGTATACTGGAAGCAACAGTCATGTGTAGAGATGGCAGTCTTCTCCTTCGCACTTTGGAACTCAGGAATTTTCCAGTACCCATTTGTTAGGTCCTGGTGATGTATCTGGCTGATCTTAGCCTTTCAATGAGTTTATCAACACGGGGCATCAGATATGTGGGAAATTTTGACATCTCATTTAGCTTCCTGTAATCGTTACAAAAAAATGCCATTCTGCATTAGGCTTCGGCACCATGTACTGGATCTAGACCAGCCTCTCTATGATTCCTTGATAATGCCCAGGTTCAACATTCTCACCTTATTCAAGATCACTTTGTAGCGGGCTTTGGGAATTCAATACAGCTTTTGGTTCAAGAATACATGCGGTTCTGTTATGCTCCACAACATGTGTACATTTTGGCAACTCCGAAAACAGGTTCTTGTTCTGGTAAAGCAGCTCTCTGCACTGGTGTTTTTGGGCCGTGACAGTGTCTCTCCTACTGTGACATCCTCCAGCGTGGCTTCCTGTTTTGCCCCCAGGCACCTAACTTCCACCGGTTCCCTGTCTTGTCACGGTTTAAGCAGAACACTGAATGATACAGAAGGCTGACTACCCTCTAAATCCCACTCTGGGGTGCAGATGTGGTGAACAGCCTCCCACAAACTCTTTAGCTGTTCACAAAAAAGCACAGTCCTTAACAGGCCAATTAACATCTGTCAGCACTAAAGGTACCGTCACACTCAGCGACACTGCAGCGATATAGACAACGAGCCGACCTAAACTAGATCGCTGGAGCGTCGCTGTTTAGGTCGCTGTACAGACGTCCAACACAGCAACTCCAGAACGATGCAGGAGCGATCCAGTGACGTAACGGCGACTCACTTCTCGTTCTCGCTGGTTGTTAGCTCCATGTCAAACAGCCGGAGTGTACCGATCCGACACACATCTAGGGGCCCTATGCTCGTTGCTGGCGTCGTTGCTTTTGATGTCAAACATGACGATACACGCCGACCTGGCGACGAAATAAAGTTCTGGACTTCTAGCTCCGACCAGCGATGGCATAGCGGGATCCAGATCGCTGCTGCATGTCAAACACAACGAGATAGCTATCCAGGACACTGCAACGTCATGGATTGTTGTCGTTCTCTTTGCAAAGTTGCTGAGTGTGACGGTACCTTAAGTGTGCTGGAGAATTTTTCCCCAGATTCATATCACTGAAGCTAACAACCTCAGTGATGCATATCTCCCCTCCAGTACTTTACCAGTGATCTTGTCATATTTATATGTATGTGTGTATATATATATATATATATACAGATGAAATATATATATTTCCAAGTAAAATTATAAAAAAAACAGCCCTTACTCAGGAACATCAATGAAAATTAAGGAAAGGCTAAGCTCTTAGAATGTGGCTAAAACTGTAAAATATGTTGTGTCAAAAATGACTCGATGATATCTACTGCAATTATAAAATGTGAATTTCATCCTCAAAAACAAAAGTAGCGTGATTTTTGAATACTGTATGAGAATACGTTATAAGAATTAGTAGATGCACTGAGCACACATTACTTCATTGTTTTCTTAGGATCTTTTTTATTAGTTTAGCAAAAGTTTTGTTCTGCTGTTTTGTTACAGCGAATGTTTAGCATGGTGTATGATTTTATAAATTAGAATTTAATGTGCTCTTTCATGCTGTGATCTGTTTGCTGATTAGAAGTAATACTGTCAATTCATTTTAATAAAAAAATATAATTGCTTCCAGATCATGATTCTTGAAGGAGAACTCTCTGATGGAGAAATAAGCCTAAACATTTGTACAAATATTAGTTTAATATACTAGTGACTTTCTCTAAATGTAAGTATTTACTGGGTATGTGACTAATTTTGTCACTACTCATAAGAAAAGTAATATTGTAATGCAAAGCTTAACAGGGTTGTCTGACCCCCAAATATTTTTTTAGACATTTTTCAGGTTGTAAAATAATAAACGGAGGCATACTCCCCTTCTCGAGGATCCAGCCAGGCTGCTCTGGACGTCTGTGTCAAATCTGGAAGTGATATCTGCTCTTTTCGAAAGTCACTTGACCTCTGCAGCCTGTGATTGGCTGCAGTGCAAAGATGACTAGAATAGTGAATCGTCAGAGAAATATCTGATGAGGTGCTCTACTAGTCACCTTACCACTGCAACCAATCACAGGCTACAGCAGTCCTGTGACTTTCAAAAAAAGAAGACACCGCACCCAAAGTCAGGGGAGACCTCCAAAAGTGCTTATGCTGGATCCATGGTTGTGCTGAAAGGTATTATTTTAAAACCATCAATGCCTAAAAATGATTTTCAATTCGAGAAAAACCTTTAACGTGAACCTGTTATCGGGATTTCTGCTTCTCTGCTGTTACAGCAGTTTTGTTTTGTTTTTAGGCTCCCACCGCCGGCACGTGTTATATTCTATAATCAAGAGTTTGATAGCAGCGTTTAACAGGGCTGTTATAGGCAGATTATGGCTGAATAACATATCCATAATCTGCTGGGAATGATGTTGGCTCGAGTTGTGAGCCTACATCAAAGTTTGGGAGCCGGCCTCAGATGTACCAATGTCAAATGTCGATAAGGGGTTAAAAAAAGTTGTATGAGATCAAATTGTTTCTGCTCAGAAACAGACCCACACTTGTCTGCAAGCCATGTCTGGTATTGCAACTCAGCCTCCTAAGTTTCTTCAAGCCCTCTATATCATAAAATAGCATTGGCAGCCTTATCCTCCCAACAATGGCCACTGTACTTCTGTGGTGGCTGTGCGCTTCATACAGCATTAGTGCAATATTTCTTACACAGTCGGCATCCAAATAATGCGATTAGTGCTAACTCCCATTGCATCAGTTTTACTTGGTAAGTGTTGATTTCAAACATGACAAAAACATTTAAGAGGCTTCAACATGGCAGCTTTCACTTGGCAGGGCGATCGGCGGCCAAGGTAGTTGGGCACCTTCCGAAAGCTTCCATGCCTGCCATGTTAAATCTTATATGAAGCCCAGCCTGTGACTAGACATCATAGGACATCAGTGATTTCATAGTACTGCTGAGAGCAGGACCTGAGAAGCCTCCTTCCCTGCCTGTCAGATCGCTGATCTGACACAGTGCTGTGCAAAGTGTTAGATCAGCGATCTGATTTTATACAATGATGTCCCACCCTGGGACAATGTAAAAAAGTTTTAAAAAAAAAAATGTTATACCATGTAAAAATATATTTTTTAAAATTCCTAAATAAAGAAAAAAAATATAAATATTATTCCAATAAATACATTTCTTTATGTAAAAAAAAAAAACACTAAAAGTACACATATTTAGTATCATCGCATCCGTAACGACCCGACCTATAAAACTGTCCCACTAGTTAACCTCTTCAGTGAATACCGTAAAAAAAAAGATGCAAAAAACAATGCGTTATGTTATGACCTGGTGGTCAGGACAACAATGGACCTGGTGGTTAAGAGCACACGGAATGACCTGATAGTTACTGATAATAAAGGACGAGCTCTGGGACGTGGGAACTCTGGTGATCGCAATTCCTAATCCTATCAAACACACTAGAAATAGCCGTGGATTGCGCCTAACGCTCCCTATGCAACTCGGCACAGCCTAAGAAACTAGCTAGCCCTGAAGATAGAAAAATAAAGCCTACCTTGCCTCAGAGAAATTCCCCAAAGGAAAGGGCAGCCCCCCACATATAATGACTGTGAGTAAAGATGAAAATACAAACACTGAGATGAAATAGATTTAGCAAAGTGAGGCCCGACTTACCGAACAGACCGAGGATAGGAAAGGTTACTTTGCGGTCAGCACAAAAACCTACAAAAAGACCACGCAGAGGGCGCAAAAAGACCCTCCGCACCGACTCACGGTGTGGAGGCGCTCCCTCTGCGTCCCAGAGCTTCCAGCAAGCAAGACAACAGTAAAAATAGCAAGCTGGACAGAAAAATAGCAAACCAAAGAAATACAAGCTGGAACTTAGCTTCTGCTGGGAAGACAGGTCACTAGAACGATCCAGGAGTGAACAAGACCAATACTGGAACGTTGACAGGTGGCCTGGAGCAAAGATCAAAGTGGAGTTAAATAGAGCAGCCAGCTAACGAATTAACCTCGTCACCTGGAAGGAAACTCAGAAACACCCACCAGAGGAAGTCCATGGACAGAACCAGCCGAAGTACCATTCATGACCACAGGAGGGAGCCTGTTATGAACAGATGATTCAGAACCACAATGGACCTAGTGGTTAAGAGCACACAAGAGACCTGATAGTTACTAACATAGGACGAGCTCTGAGACATGGGAACTCTGCTGACCGCAATCCCTAATCCTATCATACCACACTAGAGGTAGCCGTGGATTGCGCCTAACGCTCCCTATGCAACTCGGCACAGCCTGAGAAACTAGCTAGCCCTGAAGATAGAAAAATAAGCCTACCTTGCCTCAGAGAAATTCCCCAAAGGAAAAGGCAGCCCCCCACATATAATGACTGTGAGTTAAGATGAAAATACAAACACAGAGATGAAATAGACTTTAGCAAAGCGAGGTCCGACTTACTGAATAGACCGAGGATAGGAAAGATAGCTTTGCGGTCAACACAAAAACCTACAAACAACCACGCAGAGGGGCAAAAAGACCCTCCGCACCGACTAACGGTACGGAGGTGCTCCCTCTGCGTCTCAGAGCTTCCAGCAAGCAAGAAAAACCAATACAGCAAGCTGGACAGAAAATATAGCAAACAAAAGTTACACAAGCAAAACTTAGCTTATGCAGGGCAGACAGGCCATAAGAATGATCCAGGAGAAAGCAAGACCAATACTGGAACATTGACTGGAGGCCAGGAACAAAGAACTAGGTGTAGTTAAATAGAGCAGCACCTAACGACTTAACCTCGTCACCTGAGGAAGGAAACTCAGAAGCCGCAGCCCCACTGACATCCACCAGAGGAAGCTCATAGACAGAACCAGCCGAAGTACCACTCATGACCACAGGAGGGAGCTTGACCACAGAATTCACAACAGGAGCCCGACAACAGAATTCACAACAGCGTTCTCAACAAACCACTGAACAAAAAGTGGAATAACGCGCGATCAAAAAGACGGATATAAATAATCATGGTACCACTGAAAATGTCATCTTGTCCCGCAAAAAAATAGCCACGATACAGCATCATCAGCGAAAAAATAAAAAGTTATAGCTTTCAGAATAAAACGATGCAAAAGCAATTATTTTTTATATAAAATAGTTTTCATTGTATAAAAGCGCCAAAACATAAAAAAAAATAGAAATGAGGTATCGCTGTAATCGTACTGACCTGAAGAATAAAACTGCTTTATCAATTTCACATGTAGAACGGTATAAACGCTCCACCCAAAAGAAATTCATGAAATGCTGGTTTTTGTTCATTCTGCCTCCCAAAAATCGTAATAAAAAGCGATCAAAAAATGTCATGTGCCCGGAAATGGTACCAATGACGTCTCCTCGTCCCACAAAAAAACAAGACCTCACATGACTCTGTGGGCCAAAATATGAAAAAATTATAGCTCTCAAAATGTGGTGATGCAAAAACTATTTTTTGCAATAAAAAGCATCTTTTAGCATGTGACAGCTGCCAAGCATAACAACCCGATATAAAAACCAGCTATAAATAGTGAATCAAACCCCCCTTTATCACACCCTTAGTTAGTGAAAAATAATAAAATAAAAAATGTATTTATTTCCATTTTCCCATCAGGGTTAGAGTTAGGGTTGGGGGGGTTGGGGTTAAAGTTAGGGTTAGGTTTGGGATTACGTTTACGGTTGGGTTTAGGGTTAGGGTTTAGATTAGGGTTAGGGGTGTGTCAGGGTTAGGGGTGTGGTTAGGGTTATGGTTAGGGTTGGGATTAGGGTTAGGGGTATGTTGGGGTTAGGGTTGGAGTTAAAATTGGGGGTTTCCACTGTTTAGGCACATCAGGGGCTCTCCAAACACAACATGGCATCTGATCTCAATTACAGCCAATTTTGCATTGAAAAGTAATACGGTGCTCCTTCCATTCCGAGCTCTGCCATGCGTACTCAAGACAAATTGCACAACAAAGTTTATGGTCCAATTTCTCCTGTTACCTTTGATAAAATAAAACAAATTGGATCTGAAGTATATTTTTTGTGGAAAAAGTTAAATGCTCATTTTTTTTTAAACATTACAAAAATTCCTGTGAAGCATCTGAAGGATAAATAAACTTCTTGAATGTGGTTTTGAGCACCTTGAGGGGTGCAGTTTTTAGAATGGTGCCACTTTGGGTGTTTTCTATCATATAGACCCTCCAAGTGACTTTAAATGTGATGTGGTCCTTAAAAAAAATGAGAAATCGCTGGTCAACTTTTAACCCTTATAACTCCCTAGCAAAAAAAAATTAAGTTCCAAAATTGTGCTGATGTAAAGTAGACATGTGGAAAATGTTCCTTATTGAGTATTTTGTGTGACATATCTGTGTCATTTAAGGGCATGGAAATTCAAAGTTGGAAAATTCCGAAATTTTATACATTTATGCCAAATTTCCGTATTTTTCACAAATAAACGCAAGTCATATCAAATACATTTTTCCATTATCATGAAGTATAAAATGTCATGAGAAAATACTATCAGAATCACTGGGATCGGTTGAAGCATTCCAGAGTTATAACCTCATAAAGAGACAGTGGCAGAATTGTAAAAATTGGCCTGGTCATTAACATGCAAACCACCCTTGGGGCTAAAGGGGTTAAAAAACATTTCATATTAGGCATTGTGCAATCACTTGAAATAATAATATGGTAAACTTGGAAACAGAAAAAAAAAATATTGAAATGCCACATTTTTTGGTTGCCACAATTCCCAAAAAGCGATTAAAATGTTGTATGTAGTCCAAAATGGAATCAATAAAAATGTCAGCAAAAAACTCAAAAAAAATGAGCCCTCGCACAGCTCGACAAAAAAAGTCTACGGTAAGTTACAGGTCTCAGAAAATAGTAACATATACTTTTATATTTTACAAAGTTCAGAATTTTTTTTATCCATTCAAATATAAAAAATCATTATAAGTTTATCGCTGTAATTACATTGGCCAGGAGAATCATGTTATAAATTCATTTTTCCTACACAGTGAATGCGATGGAAACAAAACCCATAGCACTGCTATGCGTAGCACCGGCAATTGGACGATTGCTGCTTCAATTCTCCTACGGGTACTATTAAATAAAGTAGAAAGTGAAAAAACGTTTTATAAAAAATATATTAAAAAAATGCAAAAGTTCAAATCTCCCCCTTCTGTCCCATTAAAATAAATCAATTAAGAAAAAATGCACACATTTTGTATTGCTATGTTTAAAAATGTTCAGTTTATCAAAATATTATGTAAATTATTCAGATCGGAAAACATTGCATTGAGAAAAAAAATCAAAACACCAGAATTAATTTTTTTGCGTCTCCGCAACATTGCAAAAAATGCAATAACGAACAATCAAAACATTCTATGTACTCCAAAATGTTATCAATAAAAACTGCAGCTCGGGATGCAAAAAATTAGCTGTAATCCAGCCCCAGATCACAAAAAATGAGAATGTTATGTGTGCAATAACGAACAATCAAAACATTCTATGTACTCCAAAATGTTATCAATAAAAACTGCAGCTCGGGATGCAAAAAATTAGCTGTAATCCAGCCCCAGATCACAAAAAATGAGAATGTTATGTGTTAGGGCTAGCGGAACGCACCAAATAATTAGAGAGATGGTATAAGGTGCGTTCGCAGCCCGGGGTCCACCGTGCAGAGATGGAACCTGCTGCTGAGTAATGACGGACTATATGACGGTACTATGAGGATACACACACAGGTTAGCTTCACCCTGTGTGAAGGAAGCAAACCCTGTTGCGTTATAGGGCCGTGATACCACCCAAAGAACGCAAGCAAGGAGTCACAGAACTCAATCCCAAGACTCAGGCTTAGAGTTCGTGTAGACCACTTGTGCTCGACACCGCAACTGGGTGTCAGAGTACAACTAAAATAGTAATTTTATGCACAAGAGTGCGAGCAGTGCCGCACTGGCGGACACCACTAACCACCCAGACTTGGATCAGGGAAGCGCTCTAATAGTGCACGGCGCCGCACTGGCGGTCACAGCAATAGACGCTGTATTGTGTGTTTAGTACTGATGGCTCTGTCGGGTGCTAGATAGCAAATATCCACCTTACGTGAGCAGTCATACACAAGGGAGGGGATGATTAATGAGCGACTTTCACACATCAACACACAAACGTTTTCAAGTATACACTAGCGCATGGCCGGGCGGCCATGCGAACCTTTTATAGCGGCAGTACTACAAGACCTTCCAGATGGACAAATAGGAGCCGCAACAGGACCGGAGAATGTGACCCCCGACCTCCAATGGGAGGTCGTCCCGTGGGCATGCTCAGTATGTGAAAAGCAGGACTTAGTTCCAGAAAGACCTGCTCACTGCTGAACATTGCTGGCTACAAGGACAGAGCCTGGAAGGGCAGTAGTAACCAATTGTCCAGTATCAGCCTGAGCTAGAAGCTGGGACCGACGTTTCCGCTGAGCAGACTCCACTGCGGCTGGAGATGAATGGGAGACCGCAGTGGAAATGGCTCAAGATTCCCCTTGTGCAGAGGCGAGAACTCGACCCCGAACAGTTATGGGTCTTGGGAAAATAGTGACGAACGCAACAACTTTTTTTCATCCAAATTTCTGAATCTTTTTTCACCACCTAAATAAAAAATAAACTATACATGTTTGGTATGTGCATACTCGCACTGACATATTGCCACATTAGTTTTACCATATAGTGAACATGGGAATTTAAAAAAAAAAAACTATTGTGGAATTGCATTTTTTTTTCAATTTCACTTCACTTGGAATTTTTTTCCCCATTTCCTAGTATGCTAAATGGTAAAATCAATGGTGTCATTCAAAAGTACAACTTGTCCAGCTAAAAACAAGCCCTCATACAGCCATATTTATGGAAAAATAAAAAGGTATGGCTCTTGAGAGGGAAAAAAAAATGGAAATTCTCCCCTGGGGTAAAGAGGGGTTACAATATATGGGCAGTCCAGAAGTACTTAAGGGAAACCTGTCACCACTTTTCTGTCCTACCAGCTAGAAATATAATTTTATTCAGTGTCAGCTATGCATTCCCTAAATACTTATGTAACCCCCTGACTCCCCATGTATCACCCATAAAAACCTTTTATATTTCTTCAGTGGTGCATCCTAATAGGGTCCGTCCAGTCCGATGGGTGTGGCTTCGGTTCACTCACTCCACCCCTCTCCTCGAGCCGAGTAGAGGGATGGAGTGGGTGAACCAAAGCCTATGCCCATCGGACCGGTTTTTATGGATGATACATGGGAAGTCAGGGGGTTACATAGGTATTTAGGGAATGCATAGCTGACACTGAATAACATTATATTTTTAGCTGTTAGGACACAAAAGTGGTGACAGGTTCCTTTTTTAAGATTGTAAGTAAGACAGTGATATAATGTCTCCACTTCAGTTGAATTACTAACATTTACTATATCAATAATACAAATTAAATGATTTGATAATTTCTAATTGTATGACCTATTTCACTCTTTTTAATAAAGGTGTTTAATTTGTCACAATACAGTAATTCTGTCAAAATAGATTTGAATTTCAAAAGCTTGAGAAGTCACAACTTTCTGAAAATGTGCATTTCCTGAGCGCAGTTTACTCATTATGCATCTATTTCATGCTCCTTGGCAAAAAAAAAAAATCTATTCAATTTGTCAGCAAAAGGAAAAAAATAGCAGTATCTTGAAAAGCAATTTCCGGTAGCGTTAACTTATACGTATCAACAGTTCCATTTACATCCTTGACAGGTTGTTAATTCACTTTCATCAATAAAGAAGGTATTAAACTGTATAATAAATGAAATAATCTGGCTAGAAATGTATTGAAAATGATGTTAATTGAGGGTATTTGACCTTAATTTGTACATTTATAGTTATGCTATTCCCCTTAAGGAAATTAATTTGCAATTTGGGGTTTCTCTCATTTGCATGAGAATAATCCAGCTATAGATCATGTTTCTATGAATAAAAGATTAAATCTTCCTTGCTGTTTTCTGCTTCTAATTTTTAAGGCGAGATCAGTAAGGATGTACTGTACAATTCTCTTAGTGAGATACATGATTACTATTATTTGCTTGTTTAATTTTCCTTAACTTTTTGCAAAATTTATTTTGCCATTTTGAAATTGGATAAAGACTGTATATCAAATATTTGTAGTTTATTTTTTTCTCACATGTATGTGACTTTTACTAATATCTTGATCTTGTTGCTATTTCCTAAAATTTTTTTGGAGGGGCATGTGTAACAATAAATAAGTAGGGTAAGCATAGGGCCTATTTTCTCAATATCTCCATGTTTGGCAACTTGTTTGCCTTTGCAATATTAATCCCTAAAAATAAATTATGATTGATTGGCTTTAGATAGTTTTACATGCTTTACATAAAGTTCTTGCCGTAGTCCTAGCATTTATAAATAATGTTTAATATTTAGAAAAGCTTTGAACATTTATACCTTTTCTATTTCTCTAGGAGACTGAACTTTTGGATATAAGTTTGGTAAAAGATGCCAGATGGGGAAAGCATGCACGAACTCCAAAGGTAAGGAATTAATCTCTAAGCTGAAAATATGTCATATTCTGACTCATTCCATTAAAGTATATTCTGTTGTTTGAAAACTACAATATGTACTGATACACAAAGGGATCTAGCTTTCGAAATGTTACTTTCTCTACAGGAAAACTGGAAATGTTAACCTATTGTGGTGTTTCAAAAATGTTTTCATTAATGATCCATACCCAGATAGCATACTTTGTAATACACATAGCCCTGATTCATTAAGACCTGCAACTTTTCTCTCTGGTCTTGGTGAGCCGGTGTGGTGGAATCAAATACTGATCCAAGAAGAAGTGCACTGCTCTTCATGAATCAGTTGCGTTTGAGTGACGTATGGCATGCGCCTCTGTGTGACGTGCTAAAAAAATCTTACACCTGTCCTTGACTTTTCAAAGCAATTTGCAACAGAATTCTGATGAAATTGGCTTAATGAATTCTGGACCATTTTGTTTTATAGAACAATTAATTATTTTTCATATAACAAATATCTTGTACCTTTTAATACCAGGCGATTACACTGTGAATTTTCAAAGACACTGCTCTCACTTGTAGAGGGCTTAGAAAGGGGTTAAATAATTAAATAGTATACTCGCCTCGCTGTTCACTTGTTTCACTCTGTCCTCCACTGGCATCCTCCAGCTCATGTCTGATCTGGTTTCTTGGCAACATCCTTTTCTGCGTCTTCCTTCTTTCTGCACTTGCACTTTTCTGCACAAAGTAGGACTCGGGCAACCTACTATGTCCTGATTTTGTCCTACAAAGTGTAAGAAGTGTTGACGCAGAATGAAGGAAGAATCTGAAGAAGACTTCGTCTGCCTGGTAGAACAGGAGAACTAGAGCCAGAGGGAGCCAACAGAAGACTGAACAATGACCTGTGGCATCAGGGCAGGTCAACAGCGAGGTAAATATACAATTTATTTTTTACATTTTATAGTATTTATGCACTGAGGTCTTTCAAGATGATAGAGCATAATAAGGAACTTTTCATTTGTATAGAATACAGTAAATTCAATCCAAATTGCATTTCCTGTCCAAATAGAGTAAGCAGTGCAAGTTTGCAACCTGCTTTACTTTTTTTCTACTCCCTTTCTGGTTGACACAGCAGAGAAAATTATATATATATATATATATATATATATATATATATATATATATATATATATATATATATATATATAGTTTTCTCCCAACATGCAAATGAAAGATATTTGATCTTGATCACCATTCTTTTGAAATGTGCAGATTCCGGCGCATCTACCAGGACCTGGGAGTTCATGTTTGCAATCCAAAAACATGAAAGAATGGTCCAGTTCTTGAAATAATCCTTACAATATTTTTTCTATATTGCTTTATGTTAAAACATTGTCCAAAGACAATTAGTTATTAGTTCTAAGGGGTAAAACATAAATGGCAATAGTCAAGATTCTTCTGAAGAGCCGTAATGATAATGTTGGGCTGGGCCTACTAATCAGAAGAGGCACCGATGATCCCAAAAAGTTAGAAGAGGTTTGCGGGACTCTGGTTCCACAACTATGCACATAGCTACTAGACAAGGTCCAGTGAATCTTTCTGCTCAACTTTAAGTGCCACCTATTTTGGGAACATATTTTTTTATGTTCTGTATGCCCCTCTAATAATGTGTGTAAGACTCATAGATTTAGGATGTTACATGTCACTGTGCACCCACAGGTTTATGAAACATAACATGTTCTTGTTCATTTCACAAAAGAAGGGAATTTACAAGGTTCCGAACAAAAGTGCTTTTAGATGTCCTGGAGGATTTTGCACACATGGATAAGTATTGGGAGAAATGCTTTAAAGCATGCAATATTTATAACATTGTGAGTTCATGTTCTGAAGATGGTTTTGATGGTTTTTCTTTGGAATGCATCTATGGTCAGACAATCAAGTTGCTTTGTATGTTGAAACACTTACATTATTACAGAAAAAATTAAAAATAGCGGTCTCATAGGCAGTGCAATAGATACAGAAGTAGGGAATTTGATGTCAAAATGGCCTCCCTTTTATGGTGTAAAATTTTTCTACCAAAAAGACATGGACCTTTATTCAGTATGAAGTTTTAGCCAAAATTTACATTTTTCTAAATTTTTGTGCAAAGTAATGTTGAGCAAAAATGTTGTGACTTTTACAGTTTTTATACCAGTCACATCCAGCGCTAGAAAAAGTGGCAGAACTGGGGCAGGATGGGGAGTGTCAAAGCCTGCCCGACGTATTAATCATAAATTATATGACAAAGATTATGTAAATGATGCTGGAAATTTACACCAGTACCTGGCTGGAGTGACAATTCTCATGGAAGTGCACTGAGATGGCAGTTGTATGATGCACTAAATTTATTAAGTGACACATATACCTTCATGAATTTGGCACAACTTACTACAGCATTCCCATAATTAAAATTGGCATACAAAACACAAGTCTTAATATATCGGGACTATGATGTTTGTTTCCCCGTGATGCTTTTTCTATGACCCATAGTCCAATTTCCTACCTTGTTGCTTGCTAATGATTCAATTCCCTGAAAGAGACGAGTCCTGCAGAAGTTTTAATCATTAATCACAAAGTGGATCGGATTTACAAGAATTTGGCCCCTTCTTTCAAAATTGGTTTTCCCACTATATGTATTTATTACTTTTCCACGGAAGAGGTGATAAATGTTTGATTGACCGGAGTCCATCTACTGGGACCCTCAGTAATCACAAGCCAGAAAGTCCGAAAGTCCTTTGTGGACTCCCATAGACAGGGAATGAATGGGTGGTCACATGTTGGCACTACTAATGCATTTATACAGAAGAATTTGGAGGCTCTGTTCTTGTAACCACTGAAAGTGCCAGTGGTTGAACTTTCAGTCATCATATTAATTTATCAAGTATCTAGCAGATAGCTTATGAACATATTTTGTGAATGAACCCCTTTAAAGTGTTATTTCCATCTCAGCGTTTCATTATGTACACAGAAGAGTAAGCCCCATAATAGAGATCACAATGGAATAACTCCACCAAGCTCCGACCTTTAGAAATGAAGATATTGAAACTGCTGAGAACATCTGAGTAACACTATTTGTGAAACTGCCATAGACATGAATGGTAGGTACATAAAAAGTGCACTCTGTATGGAAATATTCCTATGTCAGTCATCAAAGTCTGAGATGGGAATAAGCCTTCAAGGTTTCAGAAATAGCGGCATTTTGCCCTTCTATGGTATTTAGACACTTAATGATATCATGTCTCAGAGCTGACCGTAGTCGGAGTAGCCTTCATATTGTATATAATAGAGGTGACATTATAGAAAGTTGACTTTTGAATGTTGTATATAGCTGTTTTTCTCTGTATATAGGTGGCAAGTTCAATTTCATGTAGCAAATTCTTGCATCTGTTTGTAGAATTACTAAGACATCCTTTTGTGCTTATGGAATTTCTTAGGAGGAAATGTAACTCCCGAGGCTGAAATTCCTGTTTAGCTCTCTCCAGATGGTATTTTTATGCAGCATATTTTTATCCCATTTATGCTCACTGTCATAATCTTTTTCTAAATAAGCTTTGTTGACTTCTACCTTCCACGTATATAAAGCTGATTTCATGTTTAAGCCTTTTCCAGGCTGCTGATCTCTATAATCCCTTGTTTTTAGGACTTTCTGCAATTCATTCGTGTCAATTTCGAATCCACGATAACACTAATTTTCATGTCACCAACTGCACACTAAATAGTCACCACATGCTCTGAGGAACAATGGCTGCTCAACTAGCAAAGCCAATTATGTCAGGTTTTCTGTGCCTTTTTTAGGCAAAATAATAACAGTACGATAAAACTGCATTGTCTCTGCCCCTTATCTCCTATGTGATCGAGCCTAAAAATATTCCATCAGGAAAATACATATTTGGAAAACGAAAACTGTGCTAAAGTTGGGTGCAATTTAAATTCTTAAGGGCCAAGAAATTTAGCTTTAAGACTTAGTTCACATTGCGTTTAGCAGCAGCCCTTCAGCACATACGCTAACGGGCTGCTGCTAACGCAAGTGCCGGCGTTTCATCCCGCTAGCGCAGATAGAGCTCTGCTAGCTTTATCTGCACTAGCAGTGATGGACTCGGAAACTCTGCAGCCAGCGTCTCGGGTCCGTCTCTCAATGACGACACATTGCTAGCGCACGCCCATTGTGGGCGTGCGCTAGCGATGCGCTCGCCATTGAAAGTAATGGCAGTGTTAACGGACTACGTTACACCGCGTTGTCCCACGGTGTAACGTAGTCCGTTAAACGGGTACACACAACGCAGTGTGAACCCAGCCTAAGAGAATGGGAATTTTCTTTAGTATTTGTCTCTTCACAGTGATCTTTTTAATTTTTAGATTATGGAGATATTAGGGTCTCTTTTAACGGGACAAGTTTTAGATATTTTAACGATTGTTTTGGAGCATAAGTTAGTGAAAACTCTATATTATTTTTTTTTTATCGTGGCAGAATACATAAAAAGTAATGCCACTATTTTTTTCACTGTCATTGACTATAACTTAATTTCACAGATATCAAATTAAGAAATAGAAACCTGCAAAAACTTTGGATAGGAATTTATTGCCATTCTGACCCTTTAAAAAATGTAACTTATACAGAAAACTTTTGGATTTATACCATTTGAGTCACATTAAGAGTTTTTACTTTCCAAAACATTTTAAATTGTCATACAGCATCATATTTATACATAACATTAAATTATTCTCTGTACAAATAAAATACAAAGGTAAAACACCAAAGTATATTTTACAATTTATGTAAAACACTGCTTCAACTTTGAGCCACACATTATTTTTTTTTCTTGTAAGACCATGTAGAACCAAATTTAGTTTAATCTAATATTAGTAGCTGCTTACCATGTTTTTAGATCTTAAGAAGCACTTTATAATTAATGTGGCCATCACTCCAGTAAAGTAAAACACATGACAAGATTCTTTAGGTTCACCATGTCCTCAATAAATGTAGATTTACTCAGTAGAAAAATAGTGTCAATACAATCACAATTACCGTATATACTCGAGTATGAGCCGACCCCCTAATTTTGCAACAAAAAACTGGGAAAACTAATTGACTCGAGTATAAGCCTAGGGTGGAAAATGCAGCAGCTACGGGTAAATGTTAAAAATAAAAATAGATACCAATAAAAGTAAAATTAATTGAGACGTCAGTAGGTTAAGTGTTTTTGAATATCCATATTGAATCAAGAGCCCCATATAATGATCCATACAGTTCATTGTGGCCCCATAAGATGCTCCATACAAAATAGGCCCCATATAATGCTCCATACAGTTCTTAATGGCCCCATAAGATGCCCCATATAATGCTACATTCAGTTCTTTATGGCCCCATAGATGCTCCATATAATGCTCCATGCAGTTATGGCCCCATATAATGCTCTATGCAGTTATGGCCCCATAGATGCCCCATAGATGCTCTATGCAGTTCTTGCCATGCATTGTGCCACATGTAATGCTGCTGCTGCACTAAAAAAAAAATGACATACTCACCTCTCGTCGCTGCTCCTCAGCGTCCCGTCTCTCCGCACTGACTGTTCAGGCAGAGGGCGGTGCGCACACTAATACGTCATATCGCCCTCTGACCTGAACAGTCACAGCAAGAGGATGGAAAGACGGAGCTGCGCCCGGCAGGTGGAATGCTGACAGGTGAATATGACATACTTACCTGCTCCCGGCGCTCCTGACGCGGTCCCTGCATGTCCCGCAGTCTTTGGGAGCGGCAGCTTCTTCCTGTAGTGAGCGGTCATATGGTATTGCTCATTACAGTAATGAATATGCGACTCCACTCCTATGGGAATGGAGTCTATATTCATAACTTTAATGAGCGGTACCACGTGACCGCTGAACAGGGGAAGAAGCTGCAGGCACCCGAAGACCGTGGGACATGCAGGGACCGCGTCAGGAGCGCTGGGAGCAGGTGAGTATTTGACAGGCATCGCTCCCCCTCACCCGCCGACCCCCCCCGCCTTCCATGACTCGAGTATAAGCCGAGAGGGGCACTTTCAGCCCATTTTTTGTGGCTGAAAATCTTGGCTTATACTCTACTATATATGGTAGATGGATTAGGCTATCTTCCCATGTCCAGCAATCATCTGCTAGAATGGACACAACAGCTTTAATTGAAAAGAAAGTTGTGTAGACAGTGAATGTCGGAAAGGCCCAGTCTCTTTTGTTGTTGTGATATTCTCTTGCTCCCACAGAAAGCAGCAGTACTGTGTGTATCCACCCTGGAGACCAAGTAAGAGAGGCCACAGAGGGGTCAGAAATGTTGGTCATAGTTCAGGCTCCTGAAAACCTATTTGATAAAAGTAGGTAAAGCAACTGTAATTAGGATTACATCATAGAGGCTGAGTTGGGTTTTTTGATTGGTCACCCGAAGATAATCGAATACTGAAGGCTCAATAGACTAAATAGAAGTTGTAATAACAATGCAAAAATTATGATGAAATATTAAAGACACAATTTTTCTAAAAGTCTGCATAAAAGGTGTCATAAGTAATTCCAACCTCTTGTAGCCTATTTTTTCTTATAATATTTATTTAATTCCAACCTCCTCTGGAACTTAAAAATTTGAAACAATCAGCAAATTTAAGCATCGTATTCGTTTTCAGCACCACAAAATTAGTTAAGTTCAACTGTTTTCATCTCTGAACCAATTTGGTTGTAGAGCAATGTATTAAATAGCCAGAGTTGTATAAAAAAAATGATAAAAGAGGAATAAATCACTGCCGTCACCGGATGTTATAAATTTTTTTTTTTATATTTCAAGTCAAAACGTTTGAGGAATTGGAAGCAAACTGAGTAGAGTCGTTCCTAACAGTGATGATTTTCACCAGGTGATTTGTCATCTTCATGTCAGTGTGATAAACGCTACAGCGCACACAGCCTCTATCACTGCCTGGCCCTGTGATCTGTTCGCTAGATTTCACCTCTCATTCATTGGATAGGAGAGATCTGAGAAGTTCATGAATGTTTAAAGGAGAATATATCTTATAGAGGGAAATCCCTTGCCATACTTGTTTGTACTAGACAGCTGCTTTGACATTGCTGCACTGCGCATAAAATATATACAGATGATATCAAAAACTCCTGAAAGCATTCCTGCAAAGAATACATAATGTGAAAGCTGCATAAAAAACTTGCGGCTAAGTAATCAGGCATGCATAAAGTATGTTTCATTCTAAGATTCCCGAGCACAAGCCTTTGTGGTTAGAAATATTTCTCCACTTTTCCTATCTGATTTTACAAAACAGTGGAGAAGAATTACTATCTATGAAAAGCACAAGTATTTACTCCAATTACCGTGTACCCCAATAGCCGGTGAACAGAATGATTTTGTGTTGAACATAACTTCAATGTTGCTATTTTTTTCTAATTTATTAATTAAATTATTTTTTACAAATCTAGCATAGTGTTATAGTTGTGTCTCCCTCATCATTCTGCAGATTTTAAGGACTACCAGTGGAGAATAGAGTTTGAGTCGAATTTTCTGAAAGTCATGGTTCAACTTGAATTCAAATAATTTGATATTTGATTCACATGGATCGAAAAAAAAGGTCCAGAAAATAGTAAAACAAACAAACAAAAAAAAAACCTAAAACTCACCTCACAGCTGCTTTCTTCCTGGCGTACAATCCTTACGGCATCTTCTTTCAGCTATCGCATGCCTAGTTATTCACTATAGGTTGGGATGTCCGGACATGATGACATATCATATTTTGAGGTGTAATAATATTTTGAAGTTTTCTAATTTTTTTTTATTATTTTCAGGTGTGCATACCATCATTGGTCTAGTCTTTTCTCTTTTGCTGTATCTAGTTTGCCTTACAGACTAGGTTTTGCACCCTGTATCATCATCAGTATAGGGGTACACCCCTTTTACATATATTTACGCACATGATGACAGGACTAGGCCTCGGGGAGAGAGTGTGGTCATCGGACATTGTTAGGGTGCGACGTCATGTCACAATATGCGGCGTTACCCCTGAGGCCTTGTCCCGGCTAGAAGTTCCCATCTATAGTGAATAACAGGCAGATGAGGTGCATAATGTCAGAAAAAAGAAGCCCTTAGGAACGGATGGCTGGCAAAGAGCAGTGGTGTGGCCATAGAAGTGAGAGAGGCTTCACTTAAAAAAAAAAAAAAAAAAATTGCTTAAAATAATTTTGCTTAAAAAAATCCTAAGATATGAAATATCAGAGCATTTTTCATTACATGATGTTTCCTGATGGAAGCTTAAAGGAATATTCATGTTTGTGTTTAACATAAAAACTTGACAAAAAGTTGGCTTCACTGATTATAGATTCCCTTTAAGGGCACGTGCCCATGATCAGGAATTGCTGTGGTTTTGACGCTGCGTATGTACAGTACAGACCAAAAGTTTGGACACGCCTTCTCATTTAAAGATTTTTCTGTATTTTCATGACTATGAAAATTGTACATTCACACTGAAGGCATCAAAACTATGAATTAACACATGTGGAATTATATACTTAATAAAAAAGTGTGAAACAACTGAAAATATGTCTTATATTCTAGGTTCTTCAAAGTAGCCACCTTTTGCTTTGATGACTGCTTTGCACTCTTGGCATTCTCTTGATGAGCTTCAAGAGGTAGTCACCAGGAATGAACACACCGTACTTGCGTTAGAAGAAATGCATAAATTGTACACCCATATGGCATGATGTTAGTTACCTGATATGTGGAAGTCAATGCTAAAAAATTGGAGCTAATTGCGTGCGAGGAGGAGTGTCAATCTGAACAAGGATCTGTTCCAAGGTGCTGATGTAGCTTGATCAAAAAGTGCTGACAGAAACTTTGCTACTGATAAAACAGAGCTTTGATATACTTATCTTCACTTCCTCAGCCGCTTGTGTAATAGGAAGTAGGAAGATCAGTGCGCGGTGCTTAGATTTGCTGTAGCTGGCAGGACCTGCAACCTGATGAAGGAATCCGCGCTATTCCGAAACGCGTTGGTTTGTTTTATGGCTCCCACAGTGTTCCGTACTACTAACAGGGGCACCACGTGACTTGTGAGTCACGTGACCCGAACGTATCACAGGTCCTGCCAGCTACAACAAATCTAAGCACCGCACACTGATCTTCCTACTTCCTATTACACAAGCGGCTGTCACCGGCCGGGACAGCGCGCTTAGGACACATATACCAGACTCCGACTGAGGAAGTGAAGATAAGTATATCAAAGCTCTGTTTAATCAGTAGCAAAGTTTCTGTCAGCATTTTTGATTAAGCTATATCAGCACCTTGGAACAGATCCTTGTTCAGATTGACACTCCTCCTCGCATGCAATTAGCTCCAATTTTTTAGCATTGACTTCCACATATCAGGTAACTAACATCATACCATATGGGTGTACAATTTATGCATTTCTTCTAGCGCAAGTACGGTGTGTTTTCTCCTTTTGTACTACCAGTACTTTCCCTATGTGGTTTAGGGCTTTACTTGCTGCTTAATCTATGCATCTATAATAGCGCCGCTACACTCCTAACACACTACAGTCACCAGGAATGATTTTCACTTCACAGGTGTGCCCTGTCAGGTTTAATAAGTGGGATTTCTTGGCTTATAAATGGAGTTGGAACCATCAGTTGTGTTGTGCAGAAGTCTGGTGGATACACAGCTGGTAGTCCCACTGAATAGACTGTTAGAATTTGTATTATGGCAAGAAAAAAGCAGCTAAGTAAATAAAAACGAGTGGCCATCATTAAGAAATGAAGGTCAGTCAGTCCGAAAAATTGGGAAAACTTTGAAAGTGTCCCCAAGTTCAGTGGCAAAAACCATCAAGCGCTACAAAGAAACTGGCTCACATGAGGGCCGCCCTAGGAAAGGAAGACCAAGAGTCACCTCTGCTTCTGAGTATAAGTTTATCCAAGTCACCCGCCTCAGAAATCGCAGGTTAACAGCAGCTCAGAATAGAGACCAGGTCAATGCCACACAGAATTCTAGCAGCAGACACATCTCTACAACAACTGTTAAGAGGAGACTTTGTGCAGAAGGCCTTCATGGTAATATAGCTGCTAGGAAACCACTGCTAAGGACAGGCAGCAAGCAGAAGAGACTTGTTTCGGCTAAAGAACACAAGGAATGGACATTAGATCAGTGGAAATCTGTGCTTTGGTCTGATGAGTCCAAATTTGAGATCTTTGGTTCCAAGCACCGTGTCTTTGTGCGATGCAGAAAAGGTGAACGGATGGACTCTACATGCCTGGTTCCCACCATGAAGCATGGAGGAGGTGGTGTGATGGTGTGGGGGTGCTTTGCTCGTGACACTGTTGGGAATTTATTCAAAATTGAAGGCATACTGAACCAGCATGGCTACCACAGCATCTTGCTATTCCATCCGGTTTGCGTTTGGTTGGACCATCATTTATTTTTCAACAGGACAATGACCCCAAACACACCTCCAGGCTGTGTAAGGGCTATTTGACCAAGAAGGAGAGTGATGGGGTGCTACGCCAGATGACCTGGCCTCCACAGTCACCAGACCTGAACCCAATCGAGATGGTTTGGGGTGAGCTGGACCACAGAGTGAAGGCAAAAGGGCCAACAAGTGCTAAGCATCTCTGAGAACTCCTTAAAGATTGTTGGAAGACCATTTCCGGTGACTACCTCTTGAAGCTCATCAAGAGAATGCCAAGAGTGTGAAAAGCAGTCATCAAAGCAAAAGGTGGCTACTTTGAAGAACCTAGAATATAAGACATCATTTCAGTTTTTTCACTCTTTTTTGTTAAGTATATAATTCCACATGTGTTAATTCATAGTTTTGATGCCTTCAGTGTGAATGTACAATTTTCATAGTCATGAAAATACCGAAAAATCTTTACATGAGAAGGTGTGTCCAAACTTTTGGTCTGTACTGTATGCGATGTCAAATAGGAGTGACCAGATGTTACAGCATAGTGGATGGGATTTCTAGAAATTCCATGTCCACTGTGCATCTTATGTGCATCTGCAGATCACTGGCGGAGACTGAAATGCGGCGCGAGTTTACAAGCCGCAGCATGTCAATTTCTCTTGCGGAGACGCAACATAAATTTCACCAATAGAATGTATTTGGATGTGGTAAATCCACATGGTTCAGTGAACACATGTGGATTTACCAGTGTGATTAAAAAGCAGCGTTTTGGACGCAGTGAAAATACACTACTTCCAAAGCGCTGCTTTCCTAACCAAGGAAAACATACCCCAAGAGCTAGGATTCATAATACTTCTGTAGAACAAGGATGATCAAATGTCAAAAATCAGTGAATGCTGAGCACTTTAGGTGCTCCATTAGCACCTAAGAACTTGACTTTGGGCTTTTGCTATTTTGTACTTCAGTGCTGCTCAGTTTTGTTTTGCAGAGCTGGGGTCTTGGTTTCAAATCCCACCAAGGAGTTTGTATATGCTCCTCGTGTTTGCGTGGGTTTCCTCCTGGTACTCCAGTTTCATCCCACACTCCAAATGGGGACAGTGATGATGATGTCTGTAAAGCGCTACAAAAATTAATGGAGCTATGTAAACAAGTACCATATATTCTCGAGTATAAGCCGAAGTTTTCAGCCCCTTCGTTTAGGCTGAAAGTGCCCCTCTCAGCTTATATTAGAGTCAATGTCCCAGGAGGTCGGCAGGGGAGAGGGAGTGGCAGGAGTGGTAGCTGTCACATCATAATCACCTCATCCCAGCGCGGTCTCTGCACATCCCTGCTTCTCAGATGGTCTCCGGCGCCCATAGCTCTTTCTGTGTTCAGCGGTCACGTGGTACTGCTCATTAAAGTAATGAATATGGATGCGCCTCCACTCCAATAGGTGTGGAGCTCATATTCATTACTTTAAAGAGCGTTACCATATGACCGCTGAACACTGAACCAGCTGCCGACGCGTGCCAGAGACCATCAGAGAAGCAGGGACGTGCAGACCGCACCAGGAGGGGGTGAGTATAATGGGGAGGGTGTGCCATGTGATATTCACCTGTCCCCGTTCCACTGCCGGGCTCTGTCTTCCGCGTCCTCTGGCTGTGACAGCGGACGCTATGATGTAGTTAATGTGAGCCCTCTGCCTGAACAGTCACTGCAGAGATCTGGAAGACACAGTGGCACATGGCGGTGGACCGGGACAGGTGAATATCGCAAGTGCCGGAGGCCTGAGCCAGCAGCGACTCCTGCACCTGGCGCCCATCGACAAGAGGTGAGTATGTCATTTTTTTCTTTTAATCGCAGCAGCGGCATATGGGGCATATTATTCTATGTCGAAACTTATGGGGCCATCAATTTTTATGGAGCAGCGTATTATTCTATGTCACCTCTTATGGCGCCATAAACCTTTTTGGAGCAGCATATGCGGCATATTATTCTATGGAGCATTTTATGGGGCCATAAATAACCTTTTATGCAGCATTATATGGAGCATATTTTAATATGGAGCATCTTATGGGGCCCATCATGAACTTTATGGAGCATTATATGGGGCATATTTTGTATGGAGCATGTTATGGGGCCCATCATGAACTGTATGGGGCTCCTGATTCAATATGGATATTCAAAAACACTTAATCTACTGATGTCTCAATTAATTTTACTTTTATTGGTATCTATTTTTAATTTTGAAATTTACCAGTAGCTGCTGCATTTCCCACCCTAGGCTTATACTCGAGTCATTAAGTTTTCACAGTTTTTTTTGTGGCAAAATTAGGGGTCTCTGCTTATACTCGGGTTGGCTTAAACTCGAGTATATACAGTAAATAAAATACCTTAAATGGCATAATGTAGGTTTATCATTTTTCATATATCAGTTAATGGGGGACGGTGTTCTTTAAGATACTTTTACATGTCTGCATCTTGTTTCCAATTTTAGCTGTCCCTCATCTATTATGTATCAAACTTAAACATAATACCTTTTCTCTTGGTTAAGTTTCATGAAGGCAGCGGTCATAATGCCCTTGTATTAATTGCTTCATATACTCATTTGCGTTCATTGCATCTACAGAACACGTATCTGGCTTTGGGTGCGCTAAGAATTGTATAGCGAAGACCAAGTCAGGAAAATCCAATTACAATGCAAAAACTCTCAGATTCTAGCACAGTACATTGCGCTCGATATGGATATTTAAATGTGTATTTTAAAGTTCATGTAAAATGTGAAACAAAGCGTAGTGTCTAGAGAAAAAATGTTAATGATTAATGCGGGGGAAAAAAGTAAATGCAACTCTCTCCATGCTCAATTCTGTACATACATATCTTAGTATTCCATGCAAACCAGCATCTTGACTTCTGCAGGACCGGGTCAGATGCCATCTTGAATATTAGATTTCACCCTGTTAGTATCCTTCCTTCAATATTCTACACTAAATAAACTAAATTGGATGTTCTAATACTCGCCCTTAGCCCCATCTCTTCCCACTATACTGGTGAATACCTAATCAGAGCACCACATGAAGACCCCCCCACAGCCCACCCCAGAGCACGAGCAGATCATTAACTCAAAGCTGAAAATAAAGATTAAACAGCAACCACAAGATGGATTTTATCAACCAAGGTATCATTTTAATCAGTATAACGACATCAGCCTGACACTGTCTGTAGGTTACTGTGCACAATCCTACCAACAGGACAGGTTCCCTTATAAGAATAATGACTTTGGAGGATAAAATGTTTGGGAAAACTGGCTGTAAAATTGGAATGAGGATGTCCTAAAATTTCATTTTAGGTACATTTCTACATACTGTTTATCTAACAAAAGAAAGGTCATTAGATCATAGAATCATAAAATGTTAAGGTACCGTCACATTAAGCGACGCTGCAGCGATATAGACAACGATGCCAATCGCTGCATCGTCGCTGTTTCGTCGTTGTGTGGTCGCTGGAGAGCTGTCACACAGACAGCTCTCCAGCGACCAACGATGCCGAAGTCCCCGGGTAACCAGGGTAAACATCGGGTTACTAAGCGCAGGGCCGCGCTTAGTAACCCGATGTTTACCCTGGTTACCATTGTAAATGTAAGAAAAAAAAACACTACATACTTACATTCCGGTGTCTGTCGCATCCCCCGCCTTCAGCACTGTGTAAGCGCCGGCCGTAAAGCAGAGCGGTGACGTCACCGCTGTGCTCTGCTTTACGGCCGGCCGGCGCTGACACAGTGCAGGGAAGCTGAAGGCGGGGGACGCGACAGACACCGGAATGTAAGTATGTAGTGTTTTTTGGTTTTTTTTACATTTACAATGGTAACCAGGGTAAATATCGGGTAACTAAGCGCGGCCCTGCGCTTAGTAACCCGATGTTTACCCTGGTTACAAGTGAACACATCGCTGAATCGGCGTCACACACGCCGATTCAGCGATGTCAGCGGGTGATCCAGCAATGAAATAAAGTGCTGGCCTTCTAGCTCCGGCCAGCGATGTCACAGCAGGATCCTGATCGCTGCTGCGTGTCAAACACAATGATATCGCTATCCAGGACGCTGCAACGTCACGGGTCGCTATCGTTAACGTTCTAAAGTCGCTCAGTGTGAAGGTACCTTTAGAGTTGGAAGGGACCTTAAATTCCTATCTAGATTCCCTATCAGTTTGTCTTTGGAGTGCAGGAGGAAACTGGATGAAACCCACGCGAACACGGGGAAATCAAACTCCTTTCAGATTTTGTCATAGAATCATAGACTGTTAGAGTTGGAAGAAACCACTTGGGTCATCATGCTCAACCCCCTACTCAATGCAGGATTCACTAAACAATCTCAGACAGATGACTATCCAGCCTCTGTTTGAAGACTTCCATTAGAGGAGAACTCGCCACCTCTCGTGGAATCCTGTTCCACTTATTGATCACTCTCACTGTCAAAAAGTTTTTTCTAATATCTGATTTGTATCTTTCCCATCCTGGGACTGTATTTGCCTTTTTTGCTGCTACATCACACTGTTGACTCGTGTGCAGTCTGTGATCTATTCGTATACCCAAGTCTTTTTCACATGTGCTGTTGCTTAGTTATATTCCTCCCATTTGGTAGATTTAATTTTTGTTTTTCTTGCCCAGATGTAGAATCCTTGCATTTCTCTCTACTAAATAGCATTCTGTTAGTTGCTGCCCATTGTTCAAGCTTACCTAGAACCTCCTAACTTTGCATCGTCTGCAAATTTGATTAGCTTACCTTCAGTTCCCTTATATAGATTATTTATTTAAATGTTGAACAACACTGGGGCCAGGACAGAGCCTTGTGGTACCCTACTTGAAACAGTCTTCCAATTGGATGTTCAACCATTTATTGACATCTTGGAGTCCATTATCTGTAAATTGAGAAAATGTTATATAATTCCATAATTATGTTTCATAATGTTATATATAAGTTTATTTCTTCAAGTTTAATCCTGACAATAATGATAATTTACTTAATCTACTCCCACATTGCCGACAATCAAGGACATTATTTAATTTGCTTGTACGATATAGGAAACAAACAGGAATTAAAATATGATTTAAAAAAATACAAAGATTGTCTTTCGTGACTAAATTCTGTTTTGGCGACATTTCCATAAAAGAAAGAATTCTATTTTTGAAACATTCATCTAAAGCATCTGAAGTTTCAAATACGTCGTGCTTTAAATGTACACACATCTATTCCTAATTTTCCTTTATAGTTAGAACCGAAATTTCCAACATTACTCTTTCTCTGTTACGTCCAGGGCTACAGGCAATTGTAAAGAATGATTAAAGAGAGCCTGAAATGTACCATTAAATGTGGAAATGCTATTTTCATTTTGAAAAGTCCCAGCACATTCTAAATAAATTTTGTTCTCTTTGGAATGAGAAATATCTTTTTGTTCTTTTTGCATGTTAATTATGTCATATTAGGAGGGTAGAACTGTTCTCTCTACAGAATAAGCTTAACACTTGAAAAGTAGTGATTGGGCTTATTTCCACAGTGTTCCCAAATGAAAAAAAATATCCCTGAGATTGAACCCTTGTGCCCCTTAAAGGCTACTTTTCATCGAAAATTCAGTTATATTTAACATACATTGTGAATAGAATTGAGCAAAAATAATTTGCAGGACCCTGTAGTTGCTGTCGCTGATGTCTGATGTAATTTATCCACTGACACTGAATACTCCATTTGCCTCCTGATGAACTCGCATCATGGAAGGGAAACGCGTCGAAGCTTGTTCTACTTTGGATCCCAGATAAGCTTACTTTGATTTATTCGTGTAAATTTTGGGCATAGTTCAATACATGTTTATTTTTGGAGAATCCCCTTATGGGAGACATAATCTAGGGGAATTATCAAAATTGTATATCTTGGCAGCAAGTCATTCGATTTAGGTTTGCAATCTTTTGTTCAGGGTAATCAACAAAAAAAAATGTCGGCAGTAAATCATTTGATGGAGGTTCGCTTTGTTTATGGTGATCATTGTGAAAATCATGTCTGTGATGAACAGATGAACATCACATCACATCTCTATCACACCTATCCTCAAAAAGCCCTCTCTTGACCCATCCTCTGTATCTAGCTATAGCCCTATATCACTTCTCCCCTATGCCTCAAAACTACTGGAACAACACGTCCATCTTGAACTGTCCTCCCATCTATCTTCCTGCTCACTTTTGCACCGCTTACAATCAGGCTTCCGGTCACACCACTCCACTGAAATGGCCCTAACTAAGGTCACCAGTGACCTATTAACCGCCAAGAACAAGCGACACTACTCTATCCTCCTCCTCCTGGACCTGTCCTCTTCCTTTGACACAGTGGACCATTCCCTATTACTACAGACCCTCTCATCCCTTGGCATCACAGACTTGGCTCTATCCTGGATCTCGTCATACCTAACTGACCGATTATTCAGTGTCTCCCATTCAAACACCACCTCCTCACCTCGCCCCCTATCTGTCGGAGTCCCGCAAGGTTCAGTTCTAGGGCCCCTGCTCTTCTCCATTTACACTTTTGGCCTGGGACAGCTCATAGAATCTCATGGTTTTCAGTATCATCTCTATGCTGATGACACACAGATCTACATCTCTGGACCAGATATCACCACACTACTAACCAGAATCCCTCAATGTCTATCCGCTATTTCATCCTTCTTCTCCGCTAGATTTCTAAAACTTAACATGGACAAAACAGAATTCATTATCTTTTTCCCATCTCGCGCGACTTCCCAATTAACCTATCCATTACAGTAAACGGCTGCCCACTCTCCCCAGTCCCACAAGCTCGCTGCCTCGGGGTAATCCTTGACACTGATCTCTCCTTCAAACCGCATATCCAAGCCCTTTCCACTTCCTGCCGCCTTCAACTCAAAAATATTTTACGGATCCGCACATTCCTAAACCAAGAATCTGCAAAAACCCTAGTCCATGCCTTCATCATCTGCCGCCTCAACTACTGTAACCTCCTGCTCTGTGGCCTCCTCTCTGTCTAAAACTCTCGCACCCCTCAAATCTATTCTAAACTCTGCTGCCCGACTAATCCATCCCCCGCTATTCCCCGGCCTCTCCCCTCTGTCAATCCCTTCACTGGCTCGCCATTACCCAGAGACTCCAGTACAAAAGCCTAACCATGACATACAAAGCCATCCACAACCTGTCTCCTCCATACATTTTTGCCCTTCATCAGTGTGGAGTAGGAAACTGGCTATCAGGAGCAGTGCCTAGTAGAAAGTCTATAAAGGAACGGATGATTGACCTCGTGGAGACCAAAACATCCAATACTGCGGAGACACCATCACGTGTTTCTCAACGCAGTGATCCAGAACACTGCCCCCAAATATGCAAATGCATGTAGAGGAGCTGCGGAGACACCATCACGTGTTTCTCAATGCAGGCAGTGAAAAAAAACCCGAAACAGCTGTCTGTGGATGGATACCATGCTTGGCATAGGTGGTTTTCCTTTATTGGATGTTTTCCTTTATTGGATGCTGCCCTTCCCTTGGTTGTTCCTTCCCGGGGAAAGGCCTAGCTATTCACTGCCTGCGTTGAGAAACACGTGCTGGTGTCTCCGCAGCTCCTCTACATGCATTTGCATATTTGGGGGCAGTGTTCTGGATCACTGCGTTGAGAAACACGTGATGGTGTCTCCGCAGTGTTGGATGTTTTGGTCTCCACGAGGTCAATCATCCGTGCCTTTATAGACTTTCTACTAGGCACTGCTCCTGATAGCCAGTTTCCTACCCCACACTGATGAGGGGCAAAAACCCCGAAACAGCTGTCTGTGGATGGATACCATGCTTGGCATAGGTGGTTTTCCTTTATTGGATGTTTTCCTTTATTGGATGCTGCCCTTCACTTGGTTGTTCCTTCCCGGGGAAAGGCCTGGCTATTCACTGCCTGCGTTGAGAAACACGTGATGGTGTCAGTTTTTTGCACAAATAAACGCAGGTAATATTAAAATTTTTTTACCAAGAGCATGAAGTACAATATGTCATGAGAAAACAATGTCAGAATCATCAGGATCTGTTGAAACGTACCAGAGTTATAACCTCATAAAGGTACAGTGGTCAGAATTGTAAAAATTGGCCCGGTCATTAACGTGCAAACCACCCTTGGGGCTTAAGGGGTTAAGGACTCAAGGTGGCTCAGTGGTTAGTACTGCTATTTTCTGGCACTGGGGTACAAGGTACAAATCCCCCAAAGAGCAACATCTGCATTGTCTCCCCACATTTGCATTAGTTTCCTCAAGGTTCTCACATTTTCTGTCACTATCCAAAGATATACTAATGGGGAATTTAGATTGTGAGCCCCAATGGAGACAGCGTGGATCACGTTGGTAAAGTGCTGTAGAATTAATGACACTATATAAATGAGTAATATAAATAAATAGGATTCTGATTTCTCATTAACTAATTCAGTACAATATTGTGATATGCAAGCAACAATTGACAGCCTTTAACACACATCATAGCCACTGGGTGGCTGCACATACTGCAAATATATCTCCTAACAAAGTATCTCAAGTTGCTTTTCTTTTAAAGCTGGTTATCCTGCACCACACAGGAGGAAAAAACAACTGCCGGACTATAAAGCGCACCTAGCTTTTAGAGGATGGAAAAACTTTGAAGCTAAAAAATGTGGTCATGACTCACTGTTATGGGGGAGGGGAATCAGCTGACACTGTAATAGGGGTAATATCCTACAATTCTGTATTAATATTCCCCAATCTGGTATATATACAGTACAGACCAAAAGTTTGGACATACCTTCTCATTTAAAGAGTTTTCTGTATTCCCATGACTATGAAAATTGTAAATTTACACTGAAGGTATAAAAACTATGAATTAACACAGGTGGAATTATATACTTAACAAAAAAGTGTGAAACAACTGAAAATGTCTTATACTCTAGGTTCTTCAAAGTAGCCACCTTTTGCTTTCATGACTGCTTTGCACACTCTTGGCATTCTCTTGATGAGCTTCAAGAGGTAGTCAGTCACCAGAAATGGTCTTCCAACAATCTTGAAGGAGTTCCCAGAGATGCTCAGCACTTGTTGGCCCTTTTGCCTTCACTCTTGCGGTCCAGCTCTCCCCAAACTATCTCGGCCGGCTTCAGGTCTGGTGACTGTGAAGGCCAGGTCATCGCTCTGTCTTAGTCAAATAGCCCTTATACAGCCTGGAGGTGTGTTTGGGGTCATTGTCCTGTAGAAAAATAAATGATGGTCCAACTAAATGCAAACCGGATGGAATAGCATGTCGCTGCAAGATGCTGTGGTAGCCATGCTGCTTCAGTATGCCTTTAATTTTGAATAAATCCCCAACAGAGTCACCAGCAAAGCACCCCCACACCATCACACCTCCTCCTCCATGCTTCACGGTGGGAACCAGGCATGTAGAGTCCATCCGTTCACCTTTTCGGCGCCGCACAAAGACACGGTGGTTGGAACGAAAGATCTCAAATTTGGACTCATCAGACCAAAGCACAGATTTCCACTGGTCTAATGTCCATTCCTTGTGTTCTTTAGCCCAAACAAGTCTCTTCTGCTTGTTGCCTGTCCTTAGCAGTGGTTTCCTAGCAGCTATTTTACCATGAAGGCCTGCTGCACAAAGTCTCCCCTTAACAGTTGTTGTAGAGATGTGTCTGCTGCTAGAACTCTGTGTGGCATTGACCTGGTCTCTAATCTGAGCTGCTGTTAACCTGCGATTTCTGAGGCTGGTGACTCGGATAAACTTATCCTCAGATGCTTATCATGTCACTCTCCGCAAGGAGAAACAGTACTTCTTGGATCCCAGTCAGACGCCTCTCAATCAACCAAACCAGATCTCCACTTTGCACTGATGAGGGGCAGTACCCCGAAACACAGTGTCTGCAAATTGAGATTCTGGTTTGGCTATTATCCTAAGTCATGTGACTAGGCTCGTTAAAGGGTCGACATTGATGTTAGGATTGCTACTTCCACTAGGTGGCACTAGAGTTCTAGTTCTCTTCCTCTCTGAAGAGACAATTTGCATATTTCCCAGAGGAGCATTGCGGCTTTAAGTCTCCTCACCTCGACATGCTTAACATGTCACTCTCCACAAGGAGAAACGATACTTCTTGGATCCAGGATATTTCTTACAAATAGTTTTATTCAACAAAGAGTCCTTATTGTGTATTGGACACAATGATAGCCAGAGAGTGGCTTGGAGACTACGTGGTCCATGCCATGAAGAGGCATTAATGGGGGAGCATCACACTGGTGCTATTACCTGAAGTATTTTGTGGGGTGGCATAATGCATGGCAGGTGGACACCTCTAGTCCACATTCCAAGTACACTAACAGCTCAGCGTTACATTGATTTGGTTTTGAATCCAGTGATACGGCCATTTCCCAGTGTCCCAGGAGCCATTTTTCAACATAACAAAACCAAGCAACTTGCTGCTTGTTCTATCATGAGCAATTTGTGTGATCTAAATATGCTACCATGGCTTTCAGCCTCTCGGGACTTGTCTCCTATTGAACACATCTGGGATGTCATTGATCGGTTGTTGCAAAAGGAGCTGCCAGCAGCAGATCTTGATGATTTGCCAAAGTGCATTCTATGTGGCGGAACATTCCTCAGACAACCATTAATAACCTAATTGATAGCAGCCAAGGCATGTACTCAATACTAAATAAATCCAGATATTTTAAAAATTTTGTTTCCAATTTTTCATTATTTGCATAACACTAACATGTCTATCAGTCCTCTGATTTCCATAGTTTCATGACTTTTTCTTATTGATGCTGTAATTTCAGTGCTGAGGAGTGTATATTCTGAGGGAAAAGAAAGAGGGGAGAAATATGTGAAAAAAAATAATAAATAAAAATGGTCCATAACCCTGGTTGCAAAATGAATTCATTATGTCCTCAGAAACACCAATGGGCATTAAATATTTATCTTAAAAGTCTAAGACGGAGACAAAAAATCAGGTTACCGTGAACACTTTAAATAATTACATACAATTGAATTTTAACGATTAACCTTTTATGTCCTGGATTGTGTTCTCTGAGATGTAATAGCAGTGCCGTGACAAAAGCAGACAGGGCTACAAAGAAAGGCACTATCTGATGATGAGACCCGGGCCTGAGATTTAGGATTAGGTCACTTAGCACATGTTGTTGATGTTGGTTTTCCTTGACATTGTGATTTCACGGAATGGTTTTCTTTATTGTAAGAGGATAGAAATAAATAAACTGTGGTGACTTTGCCTGAAAATCCCTTGTGACAGTAATCGGAAATTTTCATGTCTCTCTCAGCTTTGATGCTTAGGACGTGAGCTCAGTTGTGGTTACATTTCTAGTAGCCCGTTCATTGAAATGCTGTTTATTAATTTTAGCACTTGATTGGTGTCATACAAAAAAAAGTCAAATAATGATTGCAATTTTACAGAACAAATCATTATCCTTGTGCAGACCAACTAAAAAAAGCGCCATTGTCTGGATGGATTAAACTCGCTGGATTGATGAAGGATGTCTTGTATAATGCAATGGAAGTTCTAGGTCTGAAGGATCCTGTCCAGTTACTTGGAGTTGCATGCTTTCGTTTGCATTACATTTCTCACTTATTGATATGTGATCACTGGGACCGCAATGATTACTACAACCGGGATCCGAGTCCTATTCTTCCTCACTGCAGTTGGATATTGAACGGAGTGGCATCATCATAAGAGCGCACCACTTATCTTTCCGGTTTCTGTAAGACTGAAGGAGGCATAGCTGCTATTGTCATTCCCTAAAGGTACCGTTACACTAAATGACTTACCAACGATCACGACCAGCGATACGACCTGGCAGTGATCGTTGGTAAGTCATTGTGTGGTCGCTGGGGAGCTGTCACACAGACAGCTCTCTCCAGCGACCAACGATCAGGGGAAAGACTTCGGCATCGTTGAAACTGTCTTCAACGATGCCAAAGTCCCCGGGTAACCATGGTAAATATCGGGTTACTAAGCGCAGGGCCGCGCTTAGTAACCCGATATTTACCCTGGTTACCATTGTAAAAGTTAAAAAAAAACACAAACCACTACATACTTACATTCCGATGTCTGTCACGTCCCCCGGCGTCAGCTTCCCTGCACTAACTGTCAGCGCCGGCCGTAAAGCAGAGCACAGCGGTGACGTCACCGCTGTGCTCTGCTTTACCGCCGGCGCTGACACAGTCAGTGCGGGAAGCTGACACCGGGGGACGTGACAGACATCGGAATGTGAGTATGTACTGTTTATTTTTTTTTAACTTTTACAATGGTAACCAGGGTAAATATCGGGTTACTAAGCGTGGCCCTGCGCTTAGTAACCCAATATTTACCCTTGTTACCAGTGAACACATCGCTGGATCGGCGTCACACACACGGGTGATCAGCGACCCAAAAAAGGTCCTGATCATTCCCCAGCGACCAACTATCTCCCAGCAGGGGCCTGATCGTTGGTCGCTGTCACACATAACGAGATAGCGGGATCGTTGCAACATCACAAAAAGCGTGACGTTGCAACGATATCGTTAACGAAATCATTGTGTGAAGGTACCTTTAGACATTGAAAGGAGATGCTGTGCATCAATGTCTCTCCATTGAGTCTTTGCAGTGAGGGAGAAGGTAGGCTCTGGCCCCATACTCTAGTGATCAGTGGAAGGTACAGCAGCATGGTTGTCCATGCACTGCACAGCTATTTTTAGTGTCCATAGGTCTGAAGGTGTGTGACCCTACCGCTCTATTCAATTTTCTAATATAGTGAAGAAAAATTATTTGTTTGGTCCCCTGTTTTAGTAATCATTGGGGGCTCCTTTATCACCCGATGTTTGGATAGGTGAAAATGCAGTTATGGGCATACCCCTATGTGGTATATAAAGTCAAAATTCTTGAGTATCCTATTAGGTTAATAGTTAAGAGAGAGCGTTCCTTTCCTTGCTCATCTCATGTATTATTTGGTGCAGAGTAGGGCTAATGTGTGCAGTCACACCGCCGCCTTCTTCAGGATCACGTTTAGGCAGAAGCACTGCTCTACTCTCATAACCTGCCAGCCATAAGATATAGAGAAGTCCTCTTCTTTGTGCAAACTTAGCAAGATACTATTGTAACTATCTTATCTCCAAAAGTCATGGAATATTTCTATAGATGGATCTTTTTAAAAGCTTTTTTTTTAATGTATGTGGTCTGTGTCTTGACATAATCAAGGATAGATATCAAGAAGTATGTTTTTAAATTTTTCTCTACTTCTTTGTAATAGGGCTCAGTCTGTGGTCACCTGACAGCTCAAAGTAGGGCTCCATGGGCAAGCTTTGTGGTGGCTACTCCTACAGTAAGATCCCAGGAGAGCCCTGACTTTCACCTGTTAACCACTGTTCAGAAAGATAGACGTACACAAGGTCAATAGGTTGAGTCCTTAGAGTAACTGCTGGCCTGTGGAGTGGGCTGGCAGGAATGGTCAGCTTGCTGGGTCACTACCAGTAGGGAAGTCAATGGACAAAATGTAAGTCTGAGATGTCATCAGTAATTGGACCGAGGTCAGAATGAGAATAAAACGGGTTCAAGCCACTTTTAGTCCAAAGCTCAGTCTGGGTAACATAACTCTACCCGAACTTGAAACCAAACCCAAAAAAGTCACCGGGGACCCAAACTTTGGTGCTGTAAAATGGTTGTAGTAAAGGCCAGGGTGCTGCCAAAAGAATCTCTCTCTCCCTTCCCTGTCTGGGTGTCTGCCTTCAGTAGGCATACACTTCCTAAAATGATGCACACGACAGTGCACTCGGACCATTAAAATCTATGGCCCCATCAGCGAATACACACAAGTGCAATTCCAAAAAGATTCCCCTGATTGTATGCAGTGCAAAATGAAAAAAAAAACAGATTTTATTAACAAGTCGGCATTTAATCGGAAATGCTGTCGTTAAATCCAAGTCAAAGAGGAAGGATGATGAGTGCAGAACAGAAGAAACGCTTCTCAGTATCAAGATGTGACATGACACAAATTTATTAGGTTAAATTAATTTGGCTTCTAATTAGCACCAGTGCGCATCGCTTGCTGAGTCAGCTGGAGGACTGCTTGCATAACACTCTTTTTTACATTGTTCTCAAGTGGAGCACAAGCTGAAGATTGGATGCACCATTTTATACCATTTTGAATACTTAAAACATTTATTTTTTATATAAAAGTAAGATTTTAAATTTACTAATTTTAGCTTCTAAAGATACCACTGACACTAATTAGGTTTAATGTACACAGTGAAGTAGAACCAGTACAGAGCCATGTCACTCCATGCTTTCTGCATACTGCCTCCATTGGGCAACATTTTTTAGAGAAATAAATGTGAAACCTGAAATGACATTCCGTACTTTCTCTCATGTCGCATTCATGCCATAATGGGAATCTGTTAACAGTGTTTTTGTGACATAATCTGAGAGCAGCATTATGTAGGGCCAGAGATCCTGATTACAGCGATGTGTCACTTCGGGGGTTGCTTGCTGTAATTTTGATAAATCCATGTTTTTTCTGCTGCAGATCTTGGAAAGCTGAGCCCTGTATAACCCCGCCCACAGCACTGATTGGCAGTTTTCGGTGAACACTGTGAATAGGTTGCCAATCAGTGGTGGGGGCGGGGTTATGTAAGAGGGTTGCAGGATACCTTTAATGCGCCCTGATTTTGTCTGTATGTAATGTTATTTACCTAGGCTGATATATATATATGTATACATGCATAACTGTATTATAGGGTAAGTGCAGTATTAGAGTTAGCCCACTAGAGAGGGCATGTTAGGACTGTATAGTGATAGTACAGTAAATAGTTGACTTAGGAGGGGACAGCTATGGGTAAGACAGGAGAATTTCTGTTATGGACCTGGTGGTTAGGAGCACCCGGAACGACCTGATGGTTAAACTCATACAGGACGAGCTCTGGGATGTGGGAGCTCTGCTGACCGCAACCCCTAATCCTATCACACACACTAGAAATAGCCGTGGAGCGTACCTAACTCTCCCTAGACGCCTCTTCACAGCCTAAGAGCTAGCTAGCCCTAGAGATAGAAAATAAAGCCTACCTTGCCTCAGAGAAATTCCCCAAAGGAAAAGGCAGCCCCCCACATATATTGACTGTGAGTAGAGATGAAAGTCACAAACACAGAAATGAAACAGGTTTCAGCAAAGGGAGGCCAGACTTACTAAACAGACTGAGGATAGGAAAGGTATCTTTGCGATCAGCACAAAAAACTACAAAAAGACCACGCAGAGTGTGCAAAAAGACCTCTGCACCGACTCACGGTGCGGAGGTGCCACTCTGCATCCCAGAGCTTCCAGCTAGTGAGACAAAATCATGATAGCAAGCTGGACAAGGAAACAATAAACAAATAATTAACTAGCAGGGACTTAGCTTCTGCTGGAGTAGACAGGTCACCAGAAAGATCCAAGAGCGAACTGAACCAGTACAAGAACATTGACAGCTGGCATGGAGTAACGATCTGAGTGGAGTTAAATAGAGCAGCCAGCCAAAGAATAAACTACGTCACCTGTGGAAGGAACCTCAGAAGCAGCAGCTCCACTCACAGCCACCAGAGGGAGTCCATGGACAGAACTCGCCGAAGTACCACTCATGACCACAGGAGGGAGTTCGATAACAGAATTCACAACAAATTTCATGAATGTAGTCAGTAGCGCCAGGGAGCCCAGGCAGTCCTGTAGGGCCCTAGAGCCCGGGGCAGCAAAGTGGGCCCCGTAATGTTTGCAAGATAGGAGCCCAGTCAAATTGAACTGACAAATTGCAGCTGCACAGGAACGCAGGTGGCTCTATCATGTGGCAGGTTACTATATGGGCAGATGCCCTTATGTCTGTGCGAAGCAGACAGGGGAACTCCTAAGAGATGTAAAGCTGGACAGGGAGGACGCTGCAGTACTGTTCAAGACGGTACGATCCGAAAATGTGCTGAAGGACATGAGGAAGAGCACAGGAAAAGTGAAGGATGTAAACTGTGTGGAACCCTATGTCGATGCTGTAATGGATTTGGGTGTGCTGAGAAAAGAAACCAGTAAAGTTACCAGTTTAAAGTTGGAACCGGACTGTGTCTCTATTTGTGTGCAATCGTTGTGAGTGTGCCTGCAACAGACCAGAGGTGACCCTGATGGTTTGGAGAATAGAGAGACAGGTACACTGACAAAGGGACCTTGTTTTCATGTGTCCGGTGGCCAGGGTGTGTTCCAGCAGCTGTCATTGCGGGCCATGACTACCCCTCACAGTTAGGCCGGTTTCACACGTCAGTGGCTCCGGTACGTGAGGTGACTGTTTCCTCACGTACCGGAGCCACTGACACACGTAGACACATTCAAATCAATGCATCTGTGCAGATGTCATTGATTTTTTGCGGACCGTGCCTCTGTGTGCCAAACACGGAGACATGTCAGGGTTCGTCGGAGCGCACGGATTACACGGACCCATTAAAGTCAATGGGTCCGTGTATAACACGTACCGCACACAGACGTTGTCCGTGTGCAGACCGTGTGCTGTGCAGGAGACAGCGCTACAGTAAGCGCTGTCCCCCCCACTGGTGCTGAAGCCGCGATTCATATATTCTCTGCAGCAGCGTTTGCTGTAAAGAAGATATGATAAATCCTTTTTTTTTTTGGTTTCTCGTGTTTAAAATAAAGGTCCAGCTGGCTGGCGCTGCTTCCTGTCCTGGCCGCACCTTCTACTGTATGAGCGGTCACGTGGGGCCGCTCATTTACAGTGATGAATATGCGGCTCCACCCCTATGGGAGGTGGAGACGCATATTCATGACTGTAATCGGCGGCCCCACGTGACCGCTCATACAGTAGAAGGTGCGGCCAGGACAGGAAGCAGCGCCAGCCAGCGAGGGAGCCGGGTGAGTATTTTAAGAACAGCAGGTGGGCGCACAGGGGGTGGGGACATGGACCTTTATTTTAAACACGAGAAACCCCCCAAAAAAAGGATTTATCATATCTTCTTCACAGCAAACGCTGCTGCAGAGAAGATATGAATCTGGCTTCAGCACCAGATGCAGGGGACAGCGCTAAACTCCTTTAGCGCTGTCTCCTGCACGGTGCATGTGGTACCCAGTGGGCACACGGGCGGCACACGTGTGCCACACTGATGTGCCACAGAAACGCACGGGCACACGAACACGGATAATTCCGGTACCGATTTTTCCGGTACTGGAATTATCTCGACGTGTGGGACTGCCCTTATACAGAGCTTGTGAATATGGCGGACTACATGGCAACAGGTTTACTAGTTCTATAGTGATAATCTAATGCTGATGAAACTGTGATTTTTTTTTTTCAAAAGTACAGCAAGCACCCTAGCAAGTGAAATGTTTATGGAATCAGGTTTTCGGTCTCATTTGCTGCTCTATCAGAATAATTCAGAATATACTAAGGACTCCTATATTTGTACCTTGCTGTGGCTCCATATAACTTAGCAGTTGTGCAGAGCTGTACTGCAGTTATGTGTGTGATGCACTAAATTTACTCCTTTTCTTTAATCCTATGTTGTCCTGCATTACAATTTATACTGATAAAATACATAATGTTTTTTGTGCATCTTGGGAATTCCATGCCCCCTCCTTCTTCTTAGGGTATGTGTCCACGTTCAGGATTGCATCAGGATTTGGTCAGGATTTTATGCAGGTAAAATCCTCACCAAATCTGCACCTGAGGTCACTGGCAGGTCACCTGCGTTGACTTTGCGTTGTTTCTGCACTGTAAGAACATGCTGCGTTCTTAAAAGACGCACCGCATGTGCGTTTTCGTGGGTATGCCGCATGCGTCTTTTAATGCATAGTGGAGACGGGATTTCATTAAATCCCCTCCACTATGCTGTAACATCTGGACGCTGCGTTTTTGACGCTGTGGCTCAACACAG
This sequence comes from Ranitomeya imitator, assembly GCF_032444005.1. Lineage (NCBI taxonomy): Eukaryota > Metazoa > Chordata > Amphibia > Anura > Dendrobatidae > Ranitomeya > Ranitomeya imitator. Next base: position 74,709,621 of record NC_091286.1, on the reverse strand, counting down.
CGTCAAAAACGCAGCGTTTCCTGAACGTGGAAACATACCCTTACTGTCCTGTGTGATTATAAGACAACTGGCTGCAGCAGAAGCCTCTCCCCCTCTCAGCCCAGTCTGCAATAGGACAAAAAAATAAAGCCCTGCCTCCTAGGTTGATCCCTGTTACCTTTGGCTATTGTATTCTCCACAAAATTCTTCAAGGTTTTGCTTAAGGAAAGTGCAGACAATCCTGCAGATTGACAAACTGCCTCTACAAGACTATTTTCTGTTTACTAATAAAACACACATTTATATACTGCGAAGGAAATAATTATTTGATCCCTTGCTGATTTTGTAAGTTTGATCACTGACAAAGATAGGAACAGTCTATAAGTCTACTTTTTAAGGATAGGTTAATTTTAACATTGAGAGATAGAATAACAAAAATAAAATCCAGAAAATCACGTTGTATGAATTATATAAATCTATTTGCATTTTGCAGTGAGAAATAAGTATTTGATCCTCTACCAACCATTAAGGCTATGTGCACACGTAGAAAGATCCTCTGCGGATTTTTCCGCAGCGGATTTCATAAATCCGCATTGGAAAACTGCTGCGGTTTTTACTGCGGATTTATTGCTGATTCTACTGTGGATTCCGCTGCGGTTTTACATCTGCAGTTTTCTATTGGAGCAGTTGTAAAACCGCTGCAGATTCCGCACAAAGAATTGACATGCTGTGGAAAATAATCTGCTGTGTTTCCGCGCAGTTTTTTCCGCAGCATGTGCACTGCGGATTTCATTTCCCATAGGTTTACATTGTACTGTAAACTCATGGGAAACTGCTGCGGATCTGCAGCTGCGGAAATGCATCGTGTGCACATAGCCTAAGAGTTCTGGCTCCTACAGACCAGTTAGACACTCATAAACAACTCGTTACCTGCATTATAGACAGCTGTCTTAGGCTGGGTTCGCATTAGCATTTCTGTGCACAGCGTATGATTCGCATACATCCGCATGCGGCGGTGTAGGCGAATGCAACATGTTGCATTTTTTGAGGTGTCAAATATTACGCAATCATCCGCATGTGGACAATTGCTGATGATTGCATCCAAAAACCGCATTACTGTCTATGGGAACGCATTGGTACGCAAGGACATGTGTACAATACGCATGCGCACTTTAGACTGCTCATGTCCATAAAATGATGTCACCGTCTCCACCATGCGCATAAAAAACGCAAACGCATGCCAAAACGCATTTAAATGCATGCACACGCAGTGTTTTTATTTGCGTCTTGCTCAAGATAATGCGCAGGGTAAGCATGCTTTTGCATGCATTTTGGCATGCGTTCACGCATGCAGATGATACGCTGTGCACAGAAACGCTAATGTGAACCTAGCCTTACATAGTAACCTTTATAAAAGACTCCTGTCCACAGACTCAATTAATCAGTCAGACTCTAACCTCTACAACATGGGCAAGACCAAACAACTTTATAAGGATGTCAGGGACAAGATCATAGACCTGCACAAAGCTGGAATGGGCTACAAAACCATAAGTAAGACGCTGGATGAGAAAGAGACAACTGTTCGTGCAATAGTAAGAAAATGGAAGAAATAGAAAATTACTGTCTATCGACATCGATCTGGAGCACCATGGAAAGTCTTACCTTGTGGGGTATCCTTGATCATGAGGAAGGTGAGAAATCAGCTTAAAACTACATGGGGGATCTTGATATTGAGCTCTAGGCAGCTGGGACCACAGTCACCAAGAAAACCATTGGTAACACATTACGCTGTGAAGTTTTAAAATCCTGCTGTGCCCGCAAGGTCTCCCTGCTCAAGAAGGCACATGTGTAGGCCTATCTGAAGTTTGCCAATGAACACCTGGATGATTCTGTAAGTGACTGGGAGAAGGTGCTGTGGTCAGATGAGACAAAAAATGTGATCTTTGGCATTAACTCAACTCGTCGTGTTTGGAGGAAGAGAAATGCTGCATAGGACCCAAAGAACACCATCCCCACTGTCAAGCATGGAGGTGGAAACATTATGTTTTGGCAGTGATTCTCTGCTAAGGGCTCAGGATTACTTCACCGCATCAATAGGAGAATGGATGGAGCCATGTACCGTAAAAAATCCTGAGTGACAACCTCCTTCCCTCCACCAGGACATACAAATGGGTCATAGCTGGATCATATAGCCAAGGCAACAAAGGAGTGGCTCAAAAAGATGCACATTAAGGTCATGGAGTGGCCTAGCCGGAGTTCAGATCTTAATCTCATAGAAAACCTATGAAGGGAGTTGAAGCTCCGTGTTGTCAAGCGAGAGCCCCAAAATCTTAATGATTTAGAGATGATCTGCAAAGAGGAGTCAACCAAAATTCCTCCTGACATGTGCACAAACCTCATCATCAACTACAAATAACGTCTGACTGCTATGCTTGCCAACAAGGGTTTTGCCACCAAGTATTAAGTCTTGTTTGTCAGAGGCATCAAATACTTATTTCTCACTGCAAAATGCAAATAAGTGTATAAGCCGTGATTTTCAGCACATTATTTTGTGCTGAAAGTGCCCCCCTCGGCTTATACATGAGTCATGGTCCAGAAAGCCAGCATGGGGAGGGGGAGCGAGAAGCTGGCGGCTGTAGCACATTGACAGCTGCAGCCACCGACATCCAGAAGACATCAATACTCACCCTCCATCGCTGCATCTCTGTCTTCATCTCTGTCCTGGTGCGGCAGCTTCTTCCTGTGCTGAGCGATCACGTGGTACTACTCATTAAGGTCATGAATAAGGATGCGACTCCACTCCCATAGGCGTGGAGCGCATATTCATGACCTTAATGAGCGGTACCACGTGATCGCTCAGCACAGGAAGAAGCTGCCGCACCAGGACAGAGATGCAAGGACGTTCAGCAACGGTGCGAGGAGGGTGATTATGATGGGGGAGGATGGAGGAGGATGGGGAAGCCCAGTGGAGCCCAGCCATGCATACAAGATGGGAGGGGGGAACCATGCATACAAAGATGGGAGAGGGGGAGTCGGGCCATGCATACAAGATGGCATCGGTGGAGCCATGCATATAACAGGGGGAGCCACACAGAGCATGACAGGACGGGGGAACCACTCATCGGGATAGGAATGAGGGGACAATGCATACCCGGCTTATGCTCGAGTCAATAAGCTTACCCAGTTTTCCGTGGCAAAATTAGGTTTTAAGCTTATACTCGGGTCGGCTTATTCTCGAGTATGTACGGTAATTTATGCAATGTGATTTTCTGAATTTTATTTTTGATATTCTATCTCTCAATGTTAAAATGAACCTACCCTTAAAATTATAGACTGTTCATGTCTTTTGGGCAAACTTACAAAATCAGCAAGTGATCAAATAAGTACTTACTTCACTGTAGGTTTAGTATTATTTTAAAGTGAGCATCTCACATCCCCAAATGCTATTGAGCTTAAGATGTTGTGTTAATCTGCTGATTAATCTCATTACAATTCTGTTTGCCCACTTTAATGAAAGCTCGGATACTGTGAGAAAATGAACTTTATTCCTCCAAGGAAGGTGTGCCCAGAGCAGATACAGTCAGTGCTCACAGCACTGCAGAGCAACTGTTAATCAAAGTGGTGGCGCATCTATGCAACCGCTGCTCACTGTGCACTTAGCCAATGGCTCCCAGGGGGAATAAAGTTCATATTCTCCTGGTAGCTGCATTTTAGAAAGGCGGCTGAAGCATATTATTGACTTGTAGATACATCCTTTATCTGCAGGTTAATGTCCTAATATATGTAGGGCCAGAGACCCTGATTCCAGCGATGCAAAACTTGGTTTACTTTATACAGCAGTTGTGATTGGCAGCTGTCTGTGTACATTGTTTATTGACTGAAAGCCGCAAATCAGTGGTGGGGTTGTGGTTTGACTCGGAAGCACGAGACATTGTGTCCTGTAGGGATAATCTATTGATGGTAAAACACATAATATTGAAACTGCAACACACAGTATAGAAAGTGACACATCTCTGGAATCAGGGTCTCTGTCTCTTCGTCATCTCGGATTACATAGCAAAAAACTGGTGACAAATTCCCTTAGAATATTTTACTGTTTATCATATATATTATGATATATTATTATATTATATCATATCATGTTGTGCAGATCGTAACTTACATATTGTAGATGAGGGAGTAAATGGAAGGGGATAGCACCCAATGTAGGGCTTGTTTGTAGATTAGTAAGGTAGGCAGTTTGGCTCTTTTTGAAATCCCCATAATATATGTAAATCAAGTTTATTGATAAAAAATCTACATAGTGTTTAATTGTGACATAAGAAAGCTGCTGGACATGTCTTTCAGTCATCCACGTCACTGACCAGGAGAGCTCGAACAATTCGGTGCCAACACTGTCAAATTGCACGTTTCTTTTCGCACACATTGTGAAGGGATGAGATGTGTGAGCCCTATCCATCCCGAGAGATAAAAATAATGGCTGAGTATTGGTTTCATTCATGAAATATGAACTGGCAATATAGATTATAGCCTTAAAATAGGAAATCCCCGTAACCCAAAGCTCCAAGTCTCCCGGAGGTGCACCGGACTGAAGTATCGGTACATGATGCTCGCAGCATTTCTTTAGGCACAAATAGTAAGTAGACTAATAGGACAGTAACTAAGCCTAAGGCTGCAATTAGTAAAAAAGATAGGAGATTATTGATTTGTCTATTGGCGCTATGACCCCGGACCTCTAACATCTACAGCCACAATCATGTCAGTAGATCATGCTCGCACAATCGTTTTTCCATCATGGGAAAGGACAAAATGAGGGCAAACAAAGTGACTGGAACTGGGGAAAAATATTAATAAACAGTGAAACTCTATTAAGAATTGATAAAGGGAAAACATTAGTGATGAGCGAATATACTCGTTGCTCGGGTGATCTCCGAGTATTTGATAGTGTTCGGAGATTAAGTTTTCATCGCGGCAGCTGAATGATTTACAGTTGCTAGCCAGCCTGAGTACATGTGGGGGTTGCCTGGTTGCTAGGTAATCCCCACATGTAATCAGGCTGGCTAATAGCTGTAAATCATTCAGCTGAGGCGATGAAAACTAAATCTCCGAACACTAACACTCGGAGACCACCCGAGCGTGCTCGGGAAAACCCGAGCAACGAGTATACGCGCTCATCACTAGAGAACACATGAAATCACAATAAATATTAAAAAAGAATACATGTTCCATATAAAAAAACAAATTAGTCCCGAGAAGAAAGTTTAAGGTTGTCAGTGTTGGAAAATATGTATTCCAAATTGCAAATGTGGTTAAAGGACTTATCCAGGACTATTTATTTTTTTTTTTTAGTACAGGCCTAAGAATTAATAGGCAAGTACTTGTTACCTATCTGCTTGGTGTGCCAGGCGCCAACTTCAGCCAGCACAGAGCAGTCACTGACCACTCCTGCCTGTGATTACACGGCTTCCCATGCCGTCATGTCGACAGGGTAGCAGCTTTTCTTCTGCTCTTGTCTGTTGATTGTGTGTGACTAGTGACGTCATGGTGATTGACAGCCGACTCCCTGCTCCCTAACTGTGGGAAGCCAGCTGTCTATCAGCATGTTGTCAGCAGTCATGGTTTGTCGACAGAGAAGCCGGAAAGAAGAAGCAGCTGAATCGCCAGTAGGAATGGTTGGCGACTACTCTGAGCCGGCATCGGGTAGAAGAGGCAGGTAGTTGTTTGTGTTAGTTTTTATACCCATAGTAAAAAAAAATATAGTCCTGGACAACTCCCTTTACGGTAGGTAGTGTATTTATCTACATTTCTGTATTTTATTGATAGATATTTGTGACCTTGTTACAAGTTAATCATGATTACCACGTTATAAAAGGGTTTCCAAACCCAGATATGTAAGGCATAACCTGAGGATCGTCATTCTCTTGGTAGATGAGAATATCGGATATTTATGGCACCTAGTGGGGATAAGCCATAAATGTTTAGGATGAGAAAACCCAAAAGGGTTACAGGATGAGTTCAGTTTTCCAAACATTTATGATAAAAAATAAAGAACAAAGACCAAGACTAACCTATTGTTTCCCAGTGATCCAGTGCTGACCGTAGATCAGGGCTTCTGACTTTTGTTTACATGCATCATGTTAGCTACCGCTGCAGTCAATCAGTATTTGCCGCAGTTACAGTTTGTGCTGCATTACTGTCGTAATCGTTTCTGAGCTGTGATGCCAATTGTAGGACGTGATGGCTCCAGCCATATATTGGCAGTCATTTATTGGTTGCATTGAGCAAAGACTAGGAACACTGCTGAAAAGTTAGTGCTAACTTATTGGGGGAAAACAGATGAGTAGTATTTTTTTGGGGGGGTCTTTTACGTCATTGCTAAGTTTCTAGGAATACGATAAAAGTTTGATAAACCCATTGATTGGACAGTATAGTTTGTACAGTTATGTCTTGAAATGCTGGCAAAACCCTTGACGGGCTGTTATTCAAATTAAGACCACTGGGAGGCCACACATAAAAAGATGTAGCGTGAACACCTCCCAAATAAACATCTCCCGACAGAGTATCATGAAATAATATTGTTTTTGAAACCTAGTAAATAACTTTCCATTCACAGCTTAAGACATGTTGAAGCTTATTAAAATAAGGACAGTTATTCATGCATTTCTGTTATTAAACATTTCTTGAGTCTTCTTTTCTTGTAATTTTGGTGAAAAGCCCACGCTGTAAGTGAGGTGTGCAGCAAGATACTGTCCAGGGGCTGTAGATTGGCTAAATGAATGTAATTACAGTATAATACTCTTAGCCCTGGCAGGAGATCTTCACCGCTGATGACTATTGGCCATTGGCCACACCACAGTGTTTACATGCAAGTAACCAGAGACTCGGAGTCAGAAATGCGTACCTCGCATTGAGGGCATTCTAAGAATTTGCTAGAAGTCTTGGAGGTGGAGACTGTACTGTATTATTAGGCTGATCCGAAAGTACATGGTATTTTTAAGGAACTCTTTAGTTTTGATGATCCTCTCTTATTAAAATCATACCTTAGTAATAAGATGACCATATTGCTGGGACTCCTGACACTCAGGAGGTGTTCAGTTACCCTGCGGCGCCACCGCAGGGGAGATAAAGTATTACACAGTTATTGAAATTAATAAACGTTGCATATAATGTGTTAACATGTTGGATCTGGCAGAGTCAGAGATACTCTTTGTAGCCACCATTCACTCTCTCTAGTAGATTTAATCTTGAACAGTGAACCCAACTCAGATTACCATGAAAATGCAGTCCAATCTGCAGGCACCGTGTTATAGAGCAGGAGGAGCTGAACACATTGATATATGGTTTAGTGAGTAAAGTCTCAGTAGAACCTGTGTTTTTATCATTTAATCTTCTGCTCTTCTGGGATTTCCGGTCCGGTGGGCGGTCCTATCATTGACTGACAGCTTTCTTTGTATAAGTGTGCATACACATATAGCTGTCAGTCACTGATGGGACCGCCCACTGAACTGAAAATCCCAGAAGAGCAGAGGGATTAAATGATTAAAATACAAGTTATACTGAATCTTTGCTCCCAAACCTATATATCAATCTGCTCCGCTCCCCCTGCTCTGTAACATGGGGCCTGCAGATTGGGCTCCATTTTCATGGTTACAGTGTCCCTTTTATAAAACTCTTTTATAGAGAAAAGTAACTTGTCTGCGATAGATTTCGGGTTCTACTTATCTTTACAAAATCCAACCTATTTATCCCTTATTTCAGTGTTCCCCAAGTCCGGTCCTCAAGAGCCACCAACAGGTCATGTTTTCAGGATTTCCTTAGTATTGCACAGGTGATAAGTGCATCACCTGCACAGGCAATAATTCCATCACCTGTGAAATACTAAGGAAATCCGGAAAACATGACCTGTTGGTGGCTCTTGAGGACCGGACTTGGGGAACACTGCCTTATTTCATAAAAAGACAGACTTTAGGAGACAGTATTTATTGGCTTGACCATGGTTTTTAAACTTGTGGGACAGATATTCTATATATGTGTGGACAGCTTAGGTTAGGCTACTAGATGCTTTCTTTATTCCATTTATTTTAAAAAAAAATCTAAAAATTTTTTTTTACTAAAAGGCAACGTATGACATTCAGTGGCTAATTCATTTGTATAAATATTCTTCTTATTTCGGTGTTTCCACCTCTGTACAAGGCCATGGTTTTAGAAACTCATTACTGCCTGGCAGAAGATGACACCGAACGCATTCTACTCGCCTGTCTAAATCTTGCCTAATTTACTAGTAAGTGCTTTGCTCCTTCTTCAAGATTTAATATCAAAGTTAATCAATAATATAAGCAGAGTAATGTGGAGTCAAATTGATGACTCTGGTCAGTATGTTTTCCAAATTAAATTTTCCTCTGCAAAGTGATTGATTTTATTTAGGTATTTGTGGTGAGGTGCAGAAATAATTGCCAACATCTTGGCTTCCACTCGAAGATCGAATCCTTCATGTTCTGTAAACAAGGTGGCGAGAGTTTACTGAAAATTTTCTGAGCCCAACGTCCTGAAACTGAGAACGGAGGAGATAGATGAAAAAAAGTCAATGAGAAGATGCACTTAAATGATTGGTCACACCTTGCATGCACCGAGTACTTGGTTTGAACGGCCATTCTGTGCTGAAAGACTTCCTTTAAAGGGAACTGCTCATCGTGAAAATGCCGTCCAATCTGCAGACACCATGTTATAGAGAAGGGGGACCTGAACAGATTGCCTTTATACTTTTATAAGAATGTAAGCATGAGCATGCCAAATCTCAAGGGTGTACCAGGATGAGTATGACTAAATTTACATTTTTTGGAATACAATCGGTTCTACCGCTGTATCCCATATTCTGTATGACACCAAATGTAATCTAGTGGATTCAAGGATAGTAAGAACAAAGATATCAAGACACAGATCTAGAGTTAAAGGGAGTCTAGCAACCCAAATTTGCAGTATAGACTAAGCACATAGCACTGCAAGGAATATAGCCCTTAATCACATCTTAAGTTTAATAAAACATGCTAATGAGGGTGCTCGGCGCACCCTTAGTGTGGCCAGGAGGCTCATTGCACCATTCCATCCCTAAGTTTTGCGTGCCCCCTCCTCCCTTTCTGGTAATTGATAGCACTGATTTGCTTGGAGCATTTCTATGCATTTATTCTATACAACTATTTTTATTAATATCAGCTGTATGCAGTTGCCCACGCAGAAATTTTGTTACGTTCCGAAATAGAAAGTAATCACTGAACTGTAGGGTGGCCGGTTAATCTCCATGAAGCTGAGTTCATTGATAGCAACGTGTGATTTGTGAGACTTGTGAGCTGGGCCTGGCACATTGTCATGAAGCAACATCACACCTGTCGACAACTTGACAACTTACCATGGCATTTCTCTTTGATTGCCTCATGTAATGCCTTTATTGGTGAAGCATAGTCTCCAGTAATTATTGTCTTGTGTGGCATGAATTCTAGTACTATAACACCATCTGTATCACAAAAAAACTTTTGCCATAATCTTTCCAGCTCCTGAACACAGAAATATCCTTACAGTTGGTGACCCCTTGTGCTCCCATTGCATGGACTCCTGTTTGGTCCCAGGATCATGGTGGTAGACGTTGTGTTTCATCACCAATAATAACTTGAGATTAAAAGTCTCCTGGATTTTCTCCAAGCATGTCTGAATTCTCTTGTTTTTTGCTCAGGCGTCAACATTCCTGGCACCCATCTGGAACTGATCATTGACAGCATACAAAGATCCTGAATGACACTGGAAACAGTGGGCACTCAATTGCCTAATTTATGAGCTACAACACCGACTTTGACCCAACGATCTTCCAAAGTCTTACCCTCCACTTTAAGGCACATTTCCTCTGAAGATGCTTCGACAGGTTGCCCTCAATGTGAGGCATCTTCAATTGATTCCTTACCCTATTTAAACTGCTTGGCCTGGAAGTTTACTTGTAGTAAGAAAGTGCATCATTTAATTGATTTCTTTAGGCTTCAATTCTTCCTTTTGTAAGGAATTTAATCACCAACTGAAGCTCCAAATCCCTCACTTTCTTTGTAGAGCCGCACTGTACTGTACTTGCCATCTTGTCTCTTCCAGTGCTTTCATCAGACTGAACTTCTACTGTGTGGGTTGAATGTCCAGACATGTGTCAACATGCACAGGAAAGCTCAGTTCTCTAACATTGGCAGAAAATGCTGAAGTAGATAAGTTATTCAACAGTCATATATCTAAATACTGTACACCAGAATTGGTATAGGATCTCCAGAAAAACCCAGACTGACTAATGTTATAAAAGAAGAGGTGTGTTCTATATGCGCTTGTGTGTTCTTGCTACAACTCTCTGGAATATGACCATGTACTTGGTACCTTAATTTTTGGTTATTCCCTGAAGTAGTTAAAGCTAAACAGCAAAGCTAAGTTTGAAACCATAGAACCTTTAAAAGAAGCAAAAATTAGCCCTTAGGTCACCATGGGTCATTGTAGAAACTGTTTAATATCATTGACTTTGAAGGCACAAGTCACCTGGTATCACAGTGATTTGCTGCATGCATCTTATTTCTTCTGTAATACATGTATCTTATCGAAACTAATGTGTTTTTCCTATAGCAACAGACTAGACTGCAATTTTTAGGTATTTTGTTTTTAAACTACTGGGAATAATGATTTATATGTATTACATACAACATGTAGTACTACAGAAGCTTTACAGAAAAGCAAATTCTACTGTAGTTTTGTACCTTACAGTGTAATAAATCAATTTTCACAAGAAATACAGAACATCGCAGAGATCTTTTTTCCCTAGTGGTTTTCAATCTTGGGGCTAACAGGCTTTATTGATTGATAAATCTAATGTAGTGTTTCATCTTTTCTGTAGTACGTGGGGCAGCGCTCTATAACGTTCAGAAAAATTGTGTTCCAATAAAAATACTATTTTAGGACTTTCAGTGTTAGCCAAAAGAAAAAGAGAAGCAAATAGGATTTATAAATAGCCGTTATTTAGTCAGAATGTGGAAGACATTCATGAATATTGCTCCAGCTGGGTGTGAAATACATATATTAATGCTGTAGGAAAAGTGTTCTTTATCTACAGGCAATGTTTTAAAAGGGCTGTCCAATAAACAAGTCTAGATGATAAGTTTACAATCACTTAGATCGACTTGACCCCCACTGATTGCAAGAATAAGGATAATAAAATATTCTCTGTGAATTGTGTGATAGTGCGCATGATTTACCACCGCACCCATAGAAGGGGATTACATTATTGCACAATTCACATTGCTAGACTTTGGGACTCCTGTTCTTGTGATCATGGGAATCCCAAAGAACTGACTCCCAATGATCATACATTTATCACCTATATCGTAGATAGCTAATAAGTAGACTCGTTGCTCGGGTTTTCCTGAGCACGTTCGGGTGGTCTCCGAGTATTTGTTAGTGTTCGGAGATTTAGTTTTTGTTGACTCAGCTGCCTGATTTACAGCTACTAGCCAGCCTGATTACATGTGGGGATTCCCTAGCAACCAGGCAATCCCCATATGTATTCAGGCTGGCTAGTAGCTGTAAATCATTCAGCTGCCGCGATGACAACTAAATCTCCGAACATTAACAAATACTCTGAGACCACCCGAGCAACGAGGATACTTGCTTATCACTACTAATAAGGGTTTCTAGGGCAAACCCTTAAAGAAAGCAAATGATTGCGTCTATCCATTCAGTTGTGTCCAGCCCTTGGTAGGTCAGTTTTTGCCATGCTTCCATGTTTTCCATGGCTTCTTTCAATAGCTTGATGTTCTTTCCCATGTCATTCTTCATTGTATTCAGCCAATAGGCATTCACTCTTTTCTTTTATTACTGACCATTCCAAGTAGCATCTCCTTTTCTAATGAATTTGCCCTCATCACATATCCACAATAGGTCTGTTTCTGTCTGGTGATGTTTTCTTCCATGGACCATTCTAGGTTTATATGATTAAGAATATCTTTGTTAGTGATCCTTGCTGTCAATGGGATTTGGAGAAGCCTTCTCCAGCACCATAGTTCATAGGCAACAATTTTTCTTCTGTCTGCTTTTGTGAGTGTCCATGTCTCATAGCCATATGTCTTTGTTTGATGATGATGACTGTGATCAGTCTTTGTTTGATGGTGACTGTAACATTATTGCACTTAAATATTTGGTCCATGCTTACCTTGGCTGTATGCCCCAATGCTAATCGATGCTTTATCTCTCCGTCTCTGTGGTCGAACTACCACTGTGATTAATGAGGGACCCAATAAAAACAATGCTGTCAACCACCTCTTCTTTATTGTTGATTTTGTGTGACCTTCCTCATTGGTGATAGTCATGATTTTGCTCTTGTTGATGTTTAGCCAAAGTCCCATTTTCTCAGTTTCTTCTTTCAACCTCAGGAAGAGCTTCTTCAAGTCCTTGTCTCTCCTCTGCCAGCAGTGTTCTATCCTTTGCATATCTCAGATGACTGATGTTTTTTTTTCCCCATTTTCACATCAACACTCAAATCATCTATGTCCAGCTTCCTCATGATTACTCTTGCATAGAAGTTTTTTGCTCATGAACCTTTCTGTATTTCAATATTTGGTACACACTGTACCTTCTTGATCGTTGTAGAGTGACCTGATGAACCTAATGAGGTGCGTCTACACTTATCTCAGAAAGATGAGGTATAATTAATGAAGCACAGGTAGAGCTTCTAATGGTACTCCATCATCTTTTCCATGATCCACCTCAGGTTTGTGATGTGATCAAGGGTCTTTCTACCTTTATAGAATTTAGCTTGGGTGTCAGCAATTTTGGGCGTATAATTGAATTAGTTACCGTAACTCCATCACGAGCAGTGGGGTATCCAGAGATGTTGCCAGGACCAAATAGGTAATAGTGTGTAGAGGAGGGGCCGGACAGGTCACAGGTCAGTATAACAATTTTTTTTAAATATTTGAACAGTGCATCATGGTTCAGAAAATGATGATCTTAGACATATTGTTGTACTCGCATCATTTCAAAAGTGAGGCATAATTGGAAGAAGTGTATATCCAGGTGCATCTCACAAAATTAGAATATCATCAAAAAGTTAATTTATTTCAGTTCTTCAATACAAAAAGTGAAACTCATATTAGATAGTCATTACAAATAGTCATGTGTTTCACGTGTTTATTTCTGTTAATGTTGATTATGGCTTACAGCCAATGAAAACCCAAAAGTCATTATCTCAGTAAATTAGAATACTTTATAACACCAGCTTGGCCTACTGAAATGAATGTTCAGTATATGCACTCAATACTTGGTCGGGGCTCCTTTTGCATCAATTACTGCATCAATGCAGTGTGGCATGGAGGCGATCAGTCTGTGGCACTGCTGAGGGGTTATGGAAGCCCAGGTTGCTTTGATAGCAGCCTTCAGCTCGTCTGCATTGTTGGATCTGGTGTGTCTCATCTTCCTCTTGACAATACCCCATAGATTCTCTATGGGGTTAAGGTCAGGCGAGCTTGCTGGCCAGTCAAGCACCGTGACACTGTTGTTTTCAAACCAGGTTTTGGTACTTTTGGCAGTGTGGACCGGTGCCAAGTCCTGCTGGAGAATTAAATTTCCATCTCCAAAAAGCTTGTCAGCAGTTTCAATCATGAAGTGCTCTAAAATTTCCTTTTTGATGATATTATAATTTTGTAAGATGCACCTGTAGTTGTGGTTTAGTTCAGCTATTGCATTTGGCTGGTCTGCAATGTTATGAGAGAATATGGCTAACTGACAATGTAGAGCTAATATATGACCTGTACAAACAATGTACAATCAATTGGACCTGTATATTCACAAATACCTCTGGGATCTTCCAGTCTTTGGAGGAGAGTAGTAACAGTATCTTCTGTGCCACTCAATCAGCCAGTCTGGTGGGCACACAGGAATTAGCTAATATCTGGCTAAGTACTTTAATTTTATAAGTATAATCTATATGGTTCAATACTCACATTTTCAATGTTTGCATACACCTTGGCGCACAAAGTGTGACGCTGCATTTTTCTATGTGCACTGTATTTACTCTACCTGACAGTTACTCCACTCATCTCATAGCACAGCAGTGTATCATCACTTTATCCTGCCCTTTCCCACAATCACTGGATTTAAAAACTGTGACTTCTGCCAGAGAAATAACAAGAGAAGAACGGTGAAATATGCAGAAGGACAGTGGAGCACTCTGTCTATGCTGTCAGTAAGAATATACCTCCTAACACAGAGTTCTCACCTCGGCTCAATCAAGTACTGCATTATTGTCAGTCCACAGATAGAGAATAAAAGAAAAATAACCAGTGAAATAAAACACAGCACCTCTGACAATACTTCTTCACAATCTGTGGCAGAAATATAACCCCAATGGAATTCAAAGCAAACAGTGTTTCTAGAGGAATGCAGAGATAACTACAGTAAAAGGGATCCAACGTTACCATTCTATGAGGGAAAACTAGAAATCATAAGGTCCCACAGCTTTCTGATCCCTATAGCTCTCCAAGGAACAGGTTCTTATTCAAGAGACCCAACTGGTATGAGATAGGGTTGTAAATTAGGACTACTTCAATTAGATCTTGGAGGTAGCTACCTTGAAAATCAATATATAACCCATAGAGCAGTGGTGCACATCCTGGGGACCAAATCTTGTGACTATACCACACCCAAAAGCCACATAAAATTTCAAGGGATATTCTGATACGATGTATATAATGACAGTACTATATTTGCCATGATTGGGGTCCATATCTAGAATTTACATTACTGTAGACAAAGAGGTTCTTTTGCTTCCCTTTTTAGCAATAAGGAAAAAATGGGTCAAGATGGCCATACAATGAGTGCAACTATTCCCATAGTCTATGAAGTTACTGATCACAGAAGAGCCAGAGATGGCTTGGGGTCACAACAATGGCATTGCAAGCCACATTCAGCCCACAGGTTGTAGGTTGTGCAGCCTTGCCATCCTTGCATTAAATCTAGGAATTTTAGCCAAGCCAGAATCTTCTCCAGAAGTAAACGGATTGTTGTAATGCAAATAGCAAAGTCAAAAATGGTGTTGATTTACTGTCTAGAACTTTTTTTTTTTTTTTGCTACTTTATGGCACTAAAAGTTGTACGTTTGAAAAAGTGGTGCAAACATAGCACCTAAATACTAGCATTCTCAAAAATACACCAAGGGGGACTTGAGTTGCACCTAAGTTTCCAACTTTTTAATTCTGTTATTATTCAACTTGGGCCACTAGGTGGAAAACAAAAAAACACAGGCGAGCACTTATAAAATAAACTTAAAAAAGCTCAAATAGCATAGCATTGGGTGCAAACAAAGAAAGGCACAAAACACACAAAATAGACAAAAAAAATGCAAAGGCAATGATGAATCAGAGCCATAGCATTTAATCAATCTACAAGCATTTTTCATTTTTGACACATGATTGTTTGACTACTAATCACCTTCAACTTTGTAAGGCTCTGTTACAAAGACTACTGATTTTACGAGTTTTCCCACCAACAAAGCATGGAGAGGTCTGTAATTTTTATCCTAGGTACACTTCAACTGTAAGAGATAGAATCTTAAAAAAATCCAGAAAATCACACTGTATGATTTTTACATAAATAATTTGCATTTTATTGCATGAAATAAGTATTTGATACAATAGAAAAACAGAACTTAATGTTTGGTACAGAAACCTTTGTTTTCAATTGCAGAGGTCAGACATTTCCTATAGTTCTTGAGCAAATTTGCACACATTGCTGCAGGGATTTTGGTCCACTCCTCCATACAGATCTTCTCCAGAAATTTCAGATTTCAGGGCTGTTATTGGACAACACTGAGTTTCATCTCCCTCCAAAGATTTTCTATTGGGTTCAGGCCTGGAGACTGGCTAGACAACTCCAGGACCTTGAAATGCTTCTTAAAGAGCCACTCCTTAGTTGCCCTGGCTGTGTTTTCGGGTCATTGTCATGCTGGAAGACCCAACCATGACCCATCTTCAATGCTCCTACTGAGGGAGGGAGTTTATTGGTCAAAATCTCATGATACATGACCTCCATCCACTCTCTTCAATACGGTGCAGTCGTCATGTTTCCATTGAAAAAAAGCACTGCCAAAGTATGATGATTCCCCCACCATGCTTCACGGTTGAGAAGGTGTTTGTGCCTTCTCACCAAGCTGCTTTCTTATTGTCCTATAACCCATCCTAGGGGTGTCCATGATGTCCATAGACAGCTCTTTGGTGTTGACCATGCTGCAGAGTTTGAAGTGTGATTGATTGAGTGTGTGGACAGCTGTCTTTTACACAGGTAACAAGTTCAAACAGGTGCAATTAATACAGGTAATCAGTGTAGAGTAGGAAAAATTCTTAAAGAAAAACAGGTTTGTGAGAGACAGAATTCTTGCTGGTTGGTAGTTGATCAGATATTTGTGTTGCGCAATAAAATGCAAATCAATTATTTAAAAATCATACAATAAGATTTTCTGGTTCGTATTTTTAGATTCTGTCTTTCACAGTTGACGTGTACCTACAATTATAATTACAGACATCTCCATTCTTTGTAGGTGGGAACACTTGCAAAATCGGCAGCGTATCAAATACTTATTTTCCCCACTGTATATGCACTATGGTTCCTTTTTATAAAGGGAACTATATTGCTGTGCCAGTTCAGTTATATCACACATCCAGATGGTTCTTGATGGATCCCATTGACTCATAATAGGGTCTGTCGGAGTACCACATGCTGCTTTAGCCTTGCCATCAAAAGTTATGGAAAACTGAATGGATCTCCTTATAGACCATATTATACCTTTATGGGGTCTGTCAGATATGTTGGGTAACACAGTTGTGGGTAACAAATGTTTTCATGATCAGGAATTATTTTCCATGTAGAACAGTTACGATCAAAGCAGTAGTGGCAAATGCAAATAAACATACAATAATTTATGCTAGTAATCATTGAAAAATTAAATCAAGAAACTAAATACATAAATGAAAAAAAAGTCTTTGTCCATGTAAAGTTTCATTGCTGTAAGCTAAGGCCTATTTGGTCTTTCCAGAAATTTGGTCTTGCAGCTCTTCTTACAATATATCTTATGAATTCTTGTGTGTCAAAGCTGGAGGGTGTTCAGAAGTATGGTATTAAAAAAGCTCCAGCTCTTATCAACACTCCAACATATTTCACGCAATAATTACTGAGACCCAGTTAAATTGACATTTTAATGGTATGCTTATGTGGGTGAAAACGCTATAGGGAGTGCTTAAAATAAAATGCACATTAAACATGCCTTACCAATTAAGTCTACTGAGTAATATAATGTCTATTAATAATATAATAATAATATAAATTAATGCAGTAATGTATATTGTAAACTGACTGTTTATAGAACAGTGAAGTTTCACATTTCCTTTGCTGGCAGACAGAAACATCTTTTTATAGAAATATTTCACTTAATTAAATGTTCTTTCCAAAATATTACTAGAATGTGGGGCTTGGTTTATTCTTCCATATGGAGATATGGTTTTTTAACATTGTTGTTTCCCCTTTAGATTTTTACTTTATTTTTTGGTAGAAGGGTCCACTAATGATCTCTTGGATTTTCAAGGGCACTGAGTGGTGGTAAATCTTCTCTTTCAATATAGAGCAGTACATCTGTGAAGTTATGATACCATCAATGAAATGTAACTCCCCGACACCAGCAATGCTCATGCCACATAAGGGCACTACCACCACGATGTGTTACTGTAGGCACCTTGCATTTTTTTTCCCTCATCATTTCGACACCATTCAGTTTTGAAGCCATCGATTCCAAAAACATTCATGTTGATCTTATCCCTTCAGAGTATTGAATCCCAGTAGTCTTCATATTTTTCAGCATAGGCCTTGGCAAATAATAAGCCGACTTTTTTGTCCATCGGCTTTACGAGAGGAGTCATTCTTGGTCATGCTATTGCAGTACAGTGTATGCCGTATTGTGCCACTGGCACACTCGACTTTCTGCTTCATTGGCTAACTGTAATAAACTTGCATGTTTATTTTCTTCAACTCTTCCCATCAGAAGATGCTACTATCTCGGTGTTTAGGCTTCCATGGTCAGCCTGGACGTCTTTGTAAGATGATTGCAGTTCCATCTTTGTAAAATTTTTGGATCACTTTTGCTATAATATTCTGATAAGTAAGGCTTTGCTGAGCTTCTTGTAGTCTTCACGTTTCTTGTGTAACTGTATATACGTGAGGCACTTGTTTAGTCATGTAGGAGAAGACCAATCTGGACACTATAAAGGGATGTGGAAGAGGGTCAGAGAAGGTACCGCCAGGAGACCTTAAAGGGAACCTGTCACCAGGTTTGGCCGATACGAGTTGCGGCCACCACCTTTCAGGGCTTATCTACAGCATTCTATATTAATTTTTATTATAATTCTTTAATTCTTCTCTTTCACGTGGGATTGGAGGCTTATGAACAGCATTATAAAATGCTGTAGATAAGCCCTGAAAAGTGAGGGCCGTAACTCATTTCAGCCAAACCTAGTGACTGGTTCCCCTTAAGTGTTTGAGATGTCTACCGGTTTACACAACGAGATTTCTACCCATACAGAATGATATAGCCAAGCTGATAAGTGCTGGTTTAAGGCCCCCTTGTATGGTGACTATGCAAACCATTTCGGGACCGAATGATTGATAAAAATTACATTGTCGACAGAACATCTCCTCTTGTTAACAGCAATTTTTTAAGCGACATTAAAGATCAAATCAGTAGACGAACAAGCATTCTGCTCGATCGACAGCTTATCGCTGCCATTCTCGTTGGGCCGGTTATCGTCCTATGTAAAGGCATCTTGTACTGTATATTATATGAAACA
The DNA here is from genome assembly GCF_032444005.1 of Ranitomeya imitator. Taxonomy (NCBI): domain Eukaryota; kingdom Metazoa; phylum Chordata; class Amphibia; order Anura; family Dendrobatidae; genus Ranitomeya; species Ranitomeya imitator. Next base: position 74,690,749 of record NC_091286.1, on the reverse strand, counting down.
CTTTTTAGATCTCAAAAATTATAGTTAATTAAAATGAGAGAAGCTTTACAGCATGTTTTATAGTTAACCAACAATCCTTGGCCATTCCCTCGACAGTGCTGGAAAGCAAGATAAGGAAAAGCTCCATAGAAACAAGTGTATTAAAAATATGTAAATATGACTCTTAATGCAGCATAGTTAGAACATTACCAGCATGCTGGCTACTGGATTCAGCTGGTCTGAAATTCTTTGGCAACTTCAAAACAATAAAAACAATGCAGACATCTAATGTAATTAGATTTTTGTAAGGAACTAACATCGAGTACAATCACATTATTCATCTGCAGAGAGGAGAACAATAAGATTGTGTGAACGGGAGACATCATAAACTTCTACACTGGCAGTTTCTCTGAGGTTTGGAAATGATACGATATTGATTATAAAGATTTCAAGTACATATAATTGTACTATCCATAGGCAGGTATGATAAAGACACTGGCCGAATAGGATCAGGTTTTCAATAAGGGGCTACATGACTGAAAATCACACTGAAATAATTACCATATTTTTCAGATTACAAGACGCACTTTTTCCCTCAAGACTTGATTGGAAAATGTGGGTGTTTCTTATAATCCGAATGTAGCTTACCAGGGCGACGCTGCGGTGGAGCAGGGTCACAGGATGCAGGGTCACTGCTGAAGGAGCAGAGATCTCAATCTGCCCATGCGCTGCATCTAGCGGCCATTATCCCGAAGCCCACCGCAGGGAAATCAATGGGGAAGTGTGGGGACTCGGCTCAATGCCGACATTTTTTGATAGCCCAGGGCACGCAGCCTGGCAGCACCTAGACACCCTGTCCCCTTAGCCCGGGCTGCAGCATCACCCCACTCCTGCCGACACCAGCTTCTTGCAGCAGCGATCCTGCCTCCTGTGACCCTGCTCCATCCCAGATACCCCCCAGTAAGTTACCATAAAATAGGACTATACGCACCACCATTTTATAAAAAAAAAAAGGTTTTCCTATTCTGCTCCTCAAACTTTGTGATTCGTCTTATGGTACGGTGCGTCTTATAGTCCGAAAAGTACAGTGTATGCTCATTTGTTCTATACAAAAGAGCAATTGATGCTTTTTCGTGAGATACTGCTGTATGGACTTACTGCCAAAGGAATTGTGGTTTTTAACGGTTCTGCTAATCTTTTTCCTAGAACGCAGGCATGTAGAAGGTAATTATAGGAATCCATAGCAGCGGTCAGAACATGTCCCATTCCCCCATTGAAAACCAAATGGATCGCTTTCATCAAAGAGATAAGTGACATATGAGCAATTTGAAAGCATAGTTATATACACGTCTTATCTTGAAGCAGAAAACAATAACTTGACACCTAACATGTTCAAGATATAGTTAAATAATCAATATGAGCTTAAAGTGTAGACTCTCAGCTTTTGGCCACATTTACAAACTCAGTATTTGTTAGGTATTATAAATCAATATTTGTAAGCCAAAACTAAGAGCGGAACAGTCTAAAGGAAAAGTATAATAGAAACACGTCGCCACTTCTGTATTTTTCACCCACTTCTTGTTTTGACTTACACAAATGCAGATGTAAAAAACTGACTGAACACGTGACCATTGCTTAATTTGAGGGTATTCACATCCTAAGTGGAGTCAGGGTTTAGGAATTACAGCTCTTTAAGAAGTAGCTGCCGCTTTTTAAAAGTTCCAAAAGTAATTGGACAGATATCGCAAAAGCTCTTTAATAGACTGCATGGGCGTTTCCTTTCTTAATCCATCATCAATTAAGCAGATAAAAACGCCCCCTGAGGAAGCGGCAATACTTACACGCGAAACGCGCGTTGGGGTTCATCCAGGAGCCAGACAGGACACCGTGCAAACTATGGGTAATTAACTCTTTACTTACCAATTAGTCTGTTTATACAATGCGGCCCATTTACACTTGATGTGTGGCAGCGATATGGGCACTGTTAGGACTATTATCTATACATAACATCTACCATTGTTGTTTGTCTGCCACACATATGGGCTATTTTCATCTTTGTACACCCCAATATTATGTGTGCATTGTAAATGATCACTTATTGTGTTCCTGTCGGCTATACCTGGACTTTTTGCACCTATGGATGCAGTCACATCCTTTTATCAAATTTTCTACCATATATGATATGTATGATTTTCAGTGAAAATCAAATAAATATGTTTTGCTAGTAGTACTCTTGGCAATTATTTGACTCGTATATCCTTTGTGTAGCGTAAGCAGATAAAAGGTCTGGAGCTGATTCCGGGTGACGCATTTGTACTTGGAAGCTGTTGCTGTGAGCCCACAACATGCAGTAAAAGAAGCTCTCAATGGAAGAGAAACAGACCTTTAATTAGATTTAAAAAAAATCCAATCAAGAGAGATAGCAGAAATGTTAGAAGTGCCAAATCAACAGTTTGCTACATTCTGTAAAACAAAATGATATCACTGGTGAGTTTTTTGTGAAAGTCATTTAAGACCTTTTTTGAAATAACAATCAAATTATATAGATTTCTAACCGCTCTTAAAATACATGTCCGCAGTAAGCTATATATAGTATTTGGAAAAGTGTATATGGTATTTCATGTGTGCTCATGATTGTATCTGTTCCCTTGGTTCTGCACACTATTTTGTTGGGGGCATCATTTTTTTTCACTTTATTCCTGTAGTAGCTTGGGACAGGAAGAAGTAGCCATAGAAGATTGAATGTGATCTTTTAGTCACCACTTGCATCCCAGTAAAGAAAATTACTTTTTCCAGCACCACCCTTCTTTCTCCCTGATTGTCAATCATGTGTCTAGTAGACTCACAATTAAATATGTATGTGTACAAAAAATTAAGAGAGCAAAAAAAGTTACACAAAGTACACACCGTGGTAAGGCACCAGGGCATGGATTAGCGTTTATTTCGTATAGAATTAACTGGAGATGCTATGAACTGTATGAACAGATTTTCAGAGTCCCTTTAAACCTCATTCAATTAATTGACATCATTTCATCAGACAGATGGAAAAATAAGAGGTCATACTGTATATTCACATTTACCAGCTGATCACCAGTCACTTATGAACAGGGTACAAGAATTTCTTGCAGTTCCTAAGACTTACAGTTTTCCTTTTGACACCGTGTGGCATGCCTGCTGTCGAAACCCACAGGCATTGTGTGATGTTTTTCATGCCAGGCAATAACTGAGAAAAGATACCTACTGCTTTCTACTGCAGCCTGTCATCTTAATGTAATGGCAGTAAATCTAGTGCCTAGCCTTTCACATTATTGCTGTTCTATATTTGTAATTACTACATTGTTTTAAGAGATGAGAAAACTAGAGTTTCCAGAAAGACAGACTTGATGCCTTACAGATCATAGGAAAAACTAGTTTTCAATCTTCCACTTCTATAAAGGTTTTGTTGGAGGAGTGAATTAATAATAGAATGGTCAGCAAGCCATGAGCAGTAAAACAGATGTAACATTGGTATATAAATGGGCGACCATATGTACTTTATTGGCCATTGAGTCCGGTCCCTCTAATGGTCGTCTGACCAGCTTGGCCATTGGGTCTTTCAGAAGAATCACATTTAAATACATTAGTTAAATAAGTTGATGAGTGGTGATCATGCTGCCCAGCAGGAAGCGCTAAAATAGAAGAATGTTCTGAGGGCTTTGCTGGGTGGCAATCACGCTATTGACTTGGCAAGAAGCATGCTGCCAAGCAATGATGTAGCCATTGTATTTCCTGCTGTTAGCATTGCTCCCCAAGTCAGAGCTATTTTTCGAGAATCTGCACCATTCTTGACTATAGACTGTATCTAATATTGCACTTGGCACCACAGAGGTGAATACCAGTCAGTCTTAGGAAAATGATGCTGTTGCTTTCTATGATCCTGCATCATTACTGCCTGTTGTCCATTGTCTGTAGCCTTTATGTCTCTGTACATTGCCACATCCTTACATGATGTCTGTTTGTCCTCCTTCTCTTCGGTTATGCCACAGGGAACATCACCGCCTTATGCCAGAATGATATTGGTGTGGCAAATTGATATATACTGAGAGATTTTGAGAAGACTCTATTATTTTCTGAAGGATTTTATGTTTAAAGTGTTCAAGCTGTAGTCTTCTTACAAGCTTGTACCAGTTTTGTGTCCACCACTAGTAGACATAAGGGGTCGAGGGGGAGAAGGAGCAAATTCACTAAATTGATCTGCTGCCTCATCATTAATAATTGGCGCTTCTTAAGTCCCTATGTATCAAGATACACAAAGGCATTGTAGGATTGTCACAGGACAATCAACAGATGAAGAAGTTACTCGTACCCTTGGCAATTTCACCCAGTAAAGATCAGCCCTTACCATGACTAGGAAAGGTGCACAAACAGGGAGTCACAAAAGATCTGACCAATTTCAGGGGGACTTCAGGGCCACTGATGTGCCCAGTGTTAGTTAAACTAATATTCCTCAAATGTCAGGATATTGTTTGTACAGGGTGACTTACGTCAAATTTTCCATGGTTATTCTGGAAAGAATCCCCAACATAAATAGCATGCTACAGATTTCAAAATCCAATATATTTGTATTCATTCGTTCTGTCCTTGGTTTTTGGAAAGTCTCTATCAGTAATTTCCATTTTTTTTTATTAATGATCAGTCTCCTGAATTTCCTTTCCTGAGAGCCTCTAGAATTGCAGAAGTAGTATGTTTGCTGTTGATGACTGGGTTCTACAACTGTGCGGCACTGGGTAAACTTATACTCATGTCCTCAAATCTGCATTGGAGTAGTGTTAACCATTAAAGGGACACTGTCACCTGAATTTGGAGGGAACAATCTTCAGCCATGGAGGCGGGGTTTTTGGTTGTTTCCTTACCCGCTGGCTGCATGCTGGCTGCAATATTGGATTGAAGTTCATTCTCTGTCCCCCGTAGAACACTCATGCGCAAGGCAAGATTGCACTGTGCAGGCGTGTACTACGGAGGACAGAGAATGAACTTCAATCCAATATTGCAGCCAGCATGCAGCCAGCGGGTAAGGAAAGGGTGAATCAAACACCCCAAAACCCCGCCTCCATGGCTGAAGATTGTTCCCTCCAAATTCAGGTGACAGTGTCCCTTTAAGCTATTATGTAACATGGGTCTCCTATTGTTTTGAGTGCATTCTTGAGTAACGTTTAATGAACATATAGTGCTCAGTGTTAATTAGTATATCCCCTTTGAAAAGTACTTTTAGTACCTATAGTGAAACATGTTGGCTGTGTCCTTATATTGGGCTGCATGAGTGCTCGTAGTGTTGGGGAGCTACATTTCACTGATGGTATCATGAATTCACAGATGTACTGATCTATATTTAAAGAGTAGATGCTACCATACCTCCATGCCCTTGGTAGACATGTACTTTTCCAACATTACAATGATTCAAAACACACATCTGACTAAACCCTATTATACATCAATAGTAACATGCTCCCATTGTAAAAGAAATCAGAGATATTTGATTATAATTGGAAGCTTCGATGTAAAGTTAATGATGTAAACAATATATATAGCAGCAAATATTTTCTAATAAATGAATTATAATATTACCATTTTTATTTTTTATTATCATAAAAATGCAAGACCCCTGGTCAGTGAAATGTTATTTTATGTTTGCAGTTTTAATATAATTTGTATAATTAAAGTTGATAGTCACAAAATGAGCCCTTAAAATAATCTGAAAAGCAGCCATAAGGAACGATTAGTGAGTGCAACATATCATTACTCAGCATGCATGCGCCTTCTAATTTTATACGAGACGCCTTGTAGACATCTACTGTATTGTAATACCAGCAGAGAGTGTCTTAAGGTGTAAGTATTGTTTCAGATCTCACGGGAGATATTTAGGACATAAGATAAAATGAAATAGATTAAACCGTATGTGCTAGAATAGTGAGGCAGATTTTCTCATCTGATATATTAGCATCTTCCTGTTAGAAGACAGCAGGTGATAAACTTAGAAATTAAATGCAATCATTACCCGCTCACTGGTAATGGCTAGGAAGCTTTTACAGAGATTAAACATAATTGATTACATAGCTTTAATGTTACGATGGGTTTTGGAGAAATAAAGAAAGATGCTAATAGAGTACCTATAAAGAAAACAAATATTATGAATATCGCATTGTCTTAGATGGTGTCTGTTACCTAGAAAAGATTTCATTTAGTCCTAAGTATGTCCTTAATCCTTCCGCCTTTCCATAGTGTATATGAGTAGATTTCTTTTAGTACTGACATGTCTGTAAATAACATTTGTAATCATCCCATTCTGTTGTCAGACCTTGATCATTATATGGAGATAAAAGACATAGGCGCTGCTTATCTTTTCCTGCACGCTAGGACAGTAACAGATATTTTTTAGGACATTCTTAAGCCTCTGTCAATCACTGAGAAAACAGCTACTTATAAAATGCAAGTGTGGGTGTACAGTTGTACAGTCAATGTTAAGTACATAATTCCACATGTGTTAATTCATAGTTTTGATGCCTTCAGTGTGAATGTACAATTTTCATAGTCATGAAAATTCAGAAAAATCTTTAAATGAGAAGTTGTGTCCAAACTTTTGGTGTCTGTACTGTGTGTGTGTATATATATATATATAGATATAGATATATATATAGATATAGATATAGATATATATATATATTACTGTATATACACACAGTGGGGAAAATAACTATTTGATGCACTACTGATTTTGCAAGTTTGTCCTCCCACAGAGAATGGAGAGATCTGTGATTTTTATCGAAGGTACACTTCAACAGTGAGAGGCAGAATATAGAAAAAATCCAGAAAGTCACATTGTATGATTTTTACATAATTTATCTGCATGAAATAAGTATTGATGCAAAAGTAAAACAGAACTTAATATTTGGTACAGAAACCTTTGTTTGATATTACAGAAGCCAGATGTGTCCTGTAGTACTTGGCAAAGTTTGCACACACTGCAGCAGAGATTGTAGCCCACTCCTCCATACAGATCTTGCAGGTCTCGGGGCTGGTCTTGGCAACAGTGAGTTTCAGCTCCTTCCAAAGATTTTTTATTTGGTTCAAGTCTGGAGATTGGCTTTTTGCCACTTCAGGACCTTCAAATGCTTCTCATGGTGCTACTCCTTAGTTGCTCTGGCTCTGTGTTACGGGTCACTGTCATACTGGAAGACCTAGCCACGACCCATCTTCAGTGCTCTTACTGAGGGAAGGAGGCTGTTAGCAAAAATCTCGTAATACATGACCTTATCCATCCTCTCTTAAATAGTGCTCAGTTGTCCTCTGCCCTTTGCTGTAATCCACCCCCAAAGTCTGATGTTTCCCCCACCATGCCTCATAGTTTGAATGGTGTTCTTGGAATTGTACTTCTCCTTTTCTTACACCCAACATGGCATGTGGAGTTGATACCAAAATGTTCTATTTTGGTCTCATCTGACCACATGACCTTCTCCCATGCCTTCTCTGGAGCATCTTACAAAATTAGAATATCATCAAAAATGTAATTTATTTCAATTCTTCAATACAATAAGTGAAACTCATATATTATATAGTCATTACAAACAGAGTGATCTATTTCAAGTGTTTATTTCTGTCAATGTTGATGATTATGGCTTACAGCCAATGAAAACCCAAGTCATTATCTCAGTAACTATAATGCTTTCTAACACCAGCTTGAAAAAATGATTTTAAAATCTGTATTGTTGGCCTACTGAAATGTATATTCAGTAAATGCACTCAATACTTGGTCGGGGCTCCCTTGGCATCAATTACTGCATCAATGCGGAGTGGCATTGAGCCATGTCATTTGCTGGAACATGCATATGGTGGATGCGTTCCTTGATAAGTACATTCAGAGGAATCTTATACCTAGGGGGCTTCGTATACAGGTCTTCCCCTCTTTCCCGATACAAGATGAGACTTTTAAAAATGAATGGGAGGAACTGACCAACACCTGTTTCAAGGGGTTCATGCAACTATTAAAATAAATGAACCATAATTCTTTGGAATCTCTTGAGTCTGAAATGGAGGGTTTACAGATCAATTTACAAAGAGACTAGGGTTGAGCGAAACGGATCGTTAATTTTCCCGACCCGATCCCTGTGTGGGGTCGGCCATGCGGTACGCGACTTTCGCGCCAAAGTCGCGTTTCGTATGACGCGCTTGGCGCCATTTTTTTCAGCCAATGAAGGAGCGTGGGCAGAGTGATGACATAGGTCTTAGGGGCGTGGACGCCTATCGCCATGTTGTCGCTTCTGCGCTGTAGCGATTTGCACTGTGTAACACCAGCTTTTCTGTTCAGGGACGGACGGAGGGGGAGAGAGAGAGAGAAAAAAAAAAAATTCCCATTGACTTTGCATTGGGTTTCGTGTTTCGATCGATCCTCGACTTTTCGCCATAATCGGCCGATTTCACTCGACTCGACTTTTGAGATAGTCGGGTTTCGCAAAACCCGGCTCGACCCTAAAAAAGTCAGGGTCGCTCAACCCTAGATATGACGGGTGATGCCCTCAAAAATTTTTAAAAAATTTAATGAGGAGATTGATGCTAAATTGCAGAAATGGGCTCAAGAGATTCAATCCACCAAATCTAAAAAAAAATTAAAAAGGATGTTCAGGATAAACAATTGTCAAGAGTCTATAGATGGCGTAATACCCATGATCGATCTCGACCACAATATATGAACTCCTCATATTCCAGGTCAAGATCTACATCTATGAGATCAAGAGAAAAACCCAACAAAAATTTAGGCGACATTGTAAATATCAAGTCATATCCTTAAAAATACATTTAGTCATAATGTCTCAAGTAGTAGGACAAATTCAAGGGCCAATCATCTATTACACATAAAACAAACAGCAAGAGGACAAAGGATGATGCAGAGGCCAATATAAATATAAAAATAGAAAAAACTTTATTAGAATATTATACAAAGAACAAAAAACGGGTAGAGAGGTGGATACAACCACAGTGCATATATACAATCAAGCGAAACAGGATGTGTAGACCCTGGCTAATAGAGTCCAAGTAATATATAACCGATGATGGATAGTAGAATCATAAATATAAATTTATATAAATATAAATCAGACTGATGGCCCCTAACTTGTAAAAATGGGTATACTGGCCTGTAACTGAATGCATAGCAATAGCAAAAAGAGGTCAATAGAGATAATATAGCATACCCAGGTATAGGTCCAGTGAATCACCGAAGACGGTCAAAAGGGGGCACACCAGGAAGCCAGAGGTCACCACATCACCCCGACGTGCGTTTCGGCAGAGCCTTCGTCAGGGGGCGTGGTTACAATAAAAAAATGTGCGGCTTAAAAAGAGGACCGGGACCAATCGGCGTAAATCGGAAGTGATGTGTCGTTGTCATAGTGAGGTTATGCGCTGTCGGATACTGCTTAGGTGTATATAGTATTGATAATAAAAATGCATATATAGGTAGTAGGAACAATTGGCGGCATCCAAGACGCAGGAGATATAAAAAATGTAACATGATACTTCTGAACCCCTTACCAAGTGGATTGTGACTAGACAGACCACTAAGAATAAACCTTCTGGGGGGAAGGCATCTTTGTCTGGTTTCCAGGGGGGCTACAAGTATTAAACCTTTCCTCCCAGTGCGTCGATCACGCCGCGTGCAATTGGTCCATAGTGACCATGTGACAAACCACCTGAGCCTTAAGAATGTCCTGCAGGCACATACCACCACATCCCCTTGAGAAAGTGGTGTTTTAACACGCGAAACGCGTGTTGGGGTACTGCCACCCAGTCCAGGGTCCCACTCTTCAACTCTGGTAAGCGCCATTCCCTGATGTGATTTGTACTTATAATCTAATTTACTTTCTTCATACTGTGACTTCTGTGGGATGGCCCTTGCCAGGGTTCACTTTCTAACACATTAGCACTTTATACTTTTGATTGCTGGATGCATAGCTCATGTGTAATTATTGCTGCATTTTGGAGTGGTGACCTTGGTGCTTCTGTTTTATTCCTGAAATGCATCATGTTACACTGTTATTTCTATCATTTAATCTTTTTTCAAATAAAATCTGTATTTTTTAACCTTATTCACCAGATTACTCCTGATTCTCCTATATTTGCCAGAACTCAAGACTTGTACAGAGCCACAAAGCGTCAATGTGCATGGGGCCTATCACTTCTAAGTTTCCCTTAAAATGATCATGTTGGATTGATAACACATACTTAGTAAGCCACCAGCTGCATTACACACTAGTTTGCTCCTTAGTGAATGTAATGTTCAGTAGAGATGTTTCCAATTATTTTGTTGATTTGCAACTAGTGGATTTACGTAACGTTCATGCTGCTGAGAAGGTGAAACATTCCGTTTTTCCGCGACTTTATGTCGATGTGAAGGATTAGTTGATGAATTCCTTACATATTACCTACATGATCCTTTAAAGTTTCAGCTCAACAATCAGCAAAAACTTCCAACAAAAAGCACTGAAAGCATCCTACCGAGTGCCGTGCCAACTCCCTTGGATATTGAAGAGTTGATGCTGTTGCCTAGCAACAGTAACTTAATATGAGTGCCATCATGTACTGAAAGTAAGGGATCATTATACAGAAATGTTATATTCCCAGAGCTGACGAAGCAGGAGAAATTCAGTAAACACTGACAATCCAAAGACGTGTACATCTTAAACTGCTTTTAAAATAACATACATAAATGATAATAATCTCAAAATTGTTTGGACAACCCACCACAATGACTTAAATACACTGTATGTTTTCCATGAACAATGAAATATGACAAATATATATTACTCCTACTAGTTCTCATCATTTTTTTTTTTAAATTTAAGATCCAATGGTCTTATATTTGCATTTCTTCTGCAATGTCATGGTGGCTCCTAGAAAACTGATAGTCTTCCCAGTTGAAACGTTGGCAAATCCCCCAGGTGTCGCAGATTTTTCCGAAAGCGCTAGGAAAGCAATACTCCCTTAATGTGACCTTTGCCGTAATGATGATCCCCAGTGCACTAAGGCACATTGGTGGGGCTGAAACTAATCATACATTGGTGGTTTCCGGTCAGAAAGAGGAGAATGTAAAAAAAACTATGGGTGAGCATCAAACATCATGAGAAGTTTTCTTTTTTGTAAACCTAAACCCTGTTCATACTGTATGCACACACCATGTCGGCAAAAGTATAGATATGTTGCTTTTTTAATAGTGCCAACACTGTCCTCCCAACTGAGTTGTCCACTTCATAGACATTTATGGTATAGCCACACAAGATTCACCTATTTACGACCTACCTCCATCTCCAAAACAGAGATTCTTAGACTCTTATCCATCTGGTGACAACATTCTGGTGGGAAATGAATAGACTAGCGGCTGTGTTCATACCTCTCCTCAGGGGCGTGTTATGAAAGGCAATTCAGTACTACAATGGACATAGCGGTCAGAGCACATACAGTGATCTGACAATAACCCAAAATCATAGAACGAGCTCTGAGATGTGGGAACTCTGCAGACCGCAATCCCTAATCCTCTCCAAACAACACTAGAGGCAGCCGTGGATCGCGCCTAACTCTGCGCCTAACACAGCCTGAGAAACTAACTAGCCTGAAGATAGAAAATAAGCCTACCTTGCCTCAGAGAAATACCCCAAAGGAAAAGGCAGCCCCCCACATATAATGACTGTGAGTTAAGATGAAAAGACAAACATAGAGATGAAATAGATTCAGCAAAGTGAGGCCCGACTTTCTTAACAGATCGAGGATAGAAAAGGTAACTTTGCGGTCTACACACAACCCTAAAGAAAACCACGCAAAGGGGGCAAAAAGACCCTCTGTACCGAACTAACGGCACGGAGGTACACCCTTTGCGTCCCAGAGCTTCCAGCAACAAATTAGACAAGCTGGACAGAAAAAATAGCAAACAAATAGCAAAGAAGAACTTAGCTATGCAGAGCAGCAGGCCACAGGAATGATCCAGGGAAAAGAAAGTCCAACACTGTAACATTGACAGGAAGCCAGGATCAAAGCATTAGGTGGAGTTAAGTAGAGAAGCACCTAACGACCTCACCAGATCACCTGAGGGAGGAAACTCAGAAGCCGCAGTACCACTTCCCTCCACCAACAGAAGCTCACAGAGAGAATCAGCCGAAGTACCACTTGTGACCACAGGAGGGAGCTCTGCCACAGAATTCACAACAGGGGCGTAATTATAGTGGGTGCAAGGGTTGCCATGAAATTTGGTCGCTGATGAAGTCTAGGGGGGCTCAAAATTTCCCTTGTATCCCATCTGAGAAGACCAGTACTACTAAAGATCTATTAGCGTTCAGGATCATGTTGGATATTTTGCATTGAGGCTCTTGAGCTTCTCCATGTTTCTTTCAAAGTGTATTATAAGAAGCACAGTGGTTCAGTGGTTAGCAATTGGGTGCTGGGTTCACATCCCACCAAGGAGAAAATCTGCATGTTTTTTTATATATTCTCCCTGTGTTCGGGCATACTGTAAAATGGTATCATGAAATAAGATCACAACGATTCCAGGTTTCTTTGTGTTTTTCCCTTTGTTATTAAGGCCTTGAATCAGACATCACAGAAAAAATAGCAGCCGTACTTGTAACACCTTGTAATGGTGTGAATTGAACCCAATGAAAGTCTGTGTGCATTTTGAGTCCTAAGCAGCCACCCCACACATGTTTGGTGGGTTTGTAAGTGGTTGTTGGATGAGTATTTTACACGTGTGCTGCCCCCGCTTTTATCATGGGGGGTCTGCTGCATCCTGTTGTGCATTTGTGTCTGGACATGGTATTGCAAGTATACTGTAACTGCTATTTTTTTCTGTGATGTCTTTTTTATTGATTTTTTTTCCACTTTCTTTCAGTATTTCCTTACTTCAGCATAATATTTTTTATATTATTATGTAAGGCTCATATTGGGATTAAAAAAAACCCACGTTTTTGGGTGTCAGTAGTCAAAAACGTATTAGTCATTTGGCCATCAACCTAGAAATATGCAGTTATCGCTGTAAACAGTACTTTTTAGATCAATACGCTGCAACAAGATGACAGCTATAGCACAAATATCCCACCCTACAGGAGAGCTTGACAGCTAATCGAGGATACAAAGCACCACGTATTACACCTGTCCACACAACACCTAGTTATCCTCTTGACAATATGCAGTGAAGAATGCTACGGTATGTGTCAAAACTTCATTTTGTAGGAATTTCTGAAATTCTCGCGCTGACTGCATCATTTCAGCCTATTATCGTGGCAGGATGAATAGGGTCAGTGTTCAGGGTCACTGTAAGGCAGTTCTTGTCTTATACCACACATTTATGCTGAGAAATTCAGTTGGACTAGAGGAAAAAAAAATATTACAAAGCGATATAAAATCTGAGCGATACTTGTATCTAAATATTAAAAGTAAGATCAGAATAAGGAAAAACATTTGGATTTGGGTTCAGAATAGATCGACACCTAATGAAAGTTTGAAAATTCGATTTTAGGCTAAAGTTCCACAGCAACTGATGATTGTAAAAGTATCAAGAAAAACCTTGAGGCCGACGACTAGGAGAAGAAGCGTTGGTAATATGTAATGACCAGAAATTCCCCCAGAGTTATTGTAATATGAATACAATTTAATTAAAAATGTCTGTTTATTTAGTCTCAAATACAGTACTATACATCGAATAAGGAACAAGAATAAGAATCGAACTGATTTAGGACCCTTGATGTGACATACCAGTTTTAGGCCGGGATCACACATGCGAGAAATACGTCCGAGTCTCGCATGGTAATACCCGGCATTGCCGCCGTCACTCAGGAGCGGAGATCGGACGCATGTATTGCTATGCGGCCGACGCGCCGCACCTGAGTGACGGCGGCAATGCCGGGTATTACCATGCGAGACTCGGACGTATTTCTCGCATGTGTAATCCCGGCCTTAGCGTTTTAACTGCATAGACTTGCAAGTGTTCTTCTGGGCTTAAAGGGAATCTAGCAACAGGTTTTTGCTACCCCATCTGAGATCAGCATGATGTAGCTACAGAGAGTCTGATTCCAGCGATTTATCACTTTCTGAACTGTTTTCTGCAGTTTTGATAAAATCACTATTTTATCTGCTGTTGATCCAGCAGTTCTCTGAATGCTGAGCTCTGTGTAACCCGCCCACACCACAGATTGGCTGTTTCTGTGTACACTCTGCATAAGCAGAAAGCTACCAATCAGTGGTGGGTTGGGGTTATACAGAGCTCATGAATATGGAGGACTACATGGCAGCAGGTTTACTAATCTGCTGATGTAATTGGCATTGTTTGAATCAGGGTCTTTGTCTCTGCGTCGTGGTACTCTCAGATTAGGTGGCAAAAACCTGATTACAGATTCCCTTTAAGACAGTCATTTTGTTTCCTGATCAAGTTTTGGACTCTAGTATGTGAATCTTGCTTCTTGAACATGTTCTATATTATTTTCTCTGTATATTTTGTGAAATGCCATAGAACATTGTGATTTGAATCTGTGTACGTGTTCTACTTGACATATCCAAAGATGTTATGTAGCAGATGACCTTCTTTAAAAAGACACGATTTCATGATCTTCTGTCTGGAAATGTCAATGCGATATGTGTCTGTTTCTTATCCACTGGTTGTGATGTGTATTGTAGACGATCACAGATTTTTCTAGCTTGCTGTGATCTTGTATTACATTTGCATTGTGAAAGATTGTGAGAAAAGAGCCTTTTATTCGAGCAGACGCAGTGGACGACAAATTTGCATTTACACACTAAAGTGTAATATTCAACTGTGCAGCTTCACACTAGGATATTCCATGGGCTATAAAGCATAGGTTGGTCACTTATCATCTCCCCAGTTGCAAAGAGGGAGAAAAAAATTAACCACTTATTCCTTCTTTTCCGTCAGCATATGATTAACTGTGGATGTTGCATTTCTCTGAAAATAAGAGAGGGTCTTAGGCCGGGTTCACATTGCGTTAATGGCAATGCGCTGACGGCATCCGTTACATAGCGGCACTAACACTATGTAACGAATGCGTTAGCGCACCCATTGACTGCAATTATGTAGCGCATCGCTAACGCATGTCATAATTGGCATGCGTTAGCGATGTGCCGTCATTCTGTGACAGACCGTCAGACGCGGTCTGCAGCGTTTCTGGGTCTGTCACCGATAGCGCAGATGGAGCATCTGCGCTAGCGCGTTCGCATAACGCGATCTTGGAAAAGGCACTAGCGTTGCGCAGTCTGTTTAATGCATGCAGTGAACGGACTGCACCAACGCAATGTGAACCCTGCCTTACATTATTTTTTTGCTTTGAAATGTGGGTAAGGGCTTACTTTCAGTGTTGTCATAATTTTTCCATGAATAATTATCCACATTTATTGTTGAACGAAAATATCAAGTTATTCAAATATAATCATGTCATCACAAACAAATTACACATGTATACACACACTACTCATACACATGTATATACACACTGCACACGTATGTGCACACACTGCACATGCAGTACATGACCGCTTGTCTCCTCTTCAGTTCCTCTAGACTGCTGCAGTTAAAGGACCTCTGGTGACATCATGGTCACTTGACCGGGAAGTCACCAAAGGTCCTTAATTTGTCTTAACCTCAGAATAGAAATGCTCATGGCCTCTAAGAGAGTGGGGGACCTGAGAAATTGACAAGTTTATTCCCCCCCAATAACGGTCCTGATTGTAACTAGAGCTTATTTTTGGAGTAGGACTTAAATTCCAAGCATATTTCAAAAATTCTGTATAATCATGCTAGGGCTTATTTTTGGGGTGGGCCTTATTTTCGGGGAAATACGGTGTTTCCATAGTGTGTTATGTACTGTAATACATAGAGGCTGTAGAAGAAATACAGAATCACACAGGTTATATATGGTATTGCAGCTACATTTTTGAATATTTGGATAACCTCTAAGCCTATGTTTTTCTTTATGTAAGTTGTCAGGGCATGCTGGGAACAGTGGTCCCAAACAACGGTAAAGTTATTGTTTTAAGTACGAAAAAAGTCATTGTATTTTTCTGAAGGCCAAACACTAGTTTACTAATGGTGTAGATGCATACCCAGTACAAGTACTTCTATGTTTTATTCATGATGACATCACAAGTGCATTAAGTATTTTAAGGCTCTTGTGGAGTCTATGAAATGTGTTATGACAGTACCCTCATCTGAAGCCATTACTGTAAGGTTTGATTTGATGTTCCCCACAAAAGTTCATGGTGAAATGTTCCTTTTATACACATTTTAATTCGACAACTTTTTAGCTAGAACATAGGGTCACACGACTGTGTTTCCTCTGATCTGAGAAAAGCGGTCCAATTATGCTAATCACACTCTGATCACAGTGTGATCTGATTATCTCGGACCAAAAGAAGATGGAAAACAACATTTCTCCAGCTTCTCCATTCTGTTACTCTGTGAAAATCGCACAGCACTGGGATGCCATCCGAGTGCGAATGCTTTTTTCCATGCACTCATTGACTTTCATGGCTCAGTGCAATCCGAATATCAAATCAAACTCGGGCATTCAGAGATTTTCTTTTTTTTTTCCTCGGACAGAGGGTCATTCTCACAAGATAGGATTGCAGGACTAGTCTGTAGAAATCCATACCAGGTGATGTTAGTCCAAAAATATTCTTTATTCCGCCATGATAAAAATACAACGTTTCGGCCTGGTTGACAAAGGCCAACCAGGCCGAAACGTTGTATTTTTATCATGGCGGAATAAAGAATATTTTTGGACTAACATCACCTGGTATGGATGCTGCTCTTCCTTCTTTATATACGTTTTTGTTCGATTGGATCCTTGGACTTTGGAGCGTGCATCCCCTGTCTGAGTGCTGATGGTTGACTTCTTTGCACAGTTAGTCTGTAGAAATCGTCACCCCAGGAAGTGCATTAGGGTTGCACTTCAAAACATTTCCGGGCTAGTTTCCATGTCCCTTTAAGGGCACAGTCAGATGGCCATATAGCACAGACGACAATCACATTGCAATGCTCGGACCGGCCTGTGGCTTCCTGACATGAGCGTGACAGCTGGATAGAAATACATACTGTCACGCTCCGGTCAGGAGAGCCGCCGACCAGTCCGAGCATTGTGATGTGACAGTCGTCCATGTTATATGGCCATTTGACTGCGCCCGCATTGCTGGCAAAAAGGATTACTATAAGATAGGTATCGTTTTTATTGTTATTCTGCAATCTATGCAGCCAGACCACTAGTTTCAGTAGTAAAATGGCCCTGACCGTTTCCCTTTAATAATTAGTATTCCTTAGGTGTTGGGTATTACTAGGATGCTTGAAATGCCATTCTCCTAGTCCCTTTTTCCCAATTTTTTCTGCATAAATGAGTTACATTTAAAATGCAGAGAACTTTTAAAAAATAAATAGCCTGAAACATGCAACTCAAGATTGTTGTCTTCGCCTACATTAAAAATAGATTACTTCATTAATTGGAAGAAACCCTTACTTTCAGAACTTATCATCCAAAGTGTGCAGTGAGAGCAACACTTGTGTATGTGTATTATAAGGGGAGATTTTCGAATTACAGTAGAAAGACTAATTCTTCATTTAGATTCGATATTTACATACGGTACATTTATTAATACTAAGAGAAAAAGAGTATAATAAACCTCTGTTCACGGAGCGTCATGGAATCTGTTCGTAATGGAGACATGGTAGTTGTGCCAGATCCATTTTCAAACGGATCAGAAAAAATCCTTCACCTATGATACATTCCACTAGGTTGCTTGACAGCGATTATTGTGCTGCAGAGCATTCTGTTTTTGACTTTATAAATGTCATAATGACTGATAGCAAGGTGAAATTGCCTTAGACCACTATTTTGGACAGGTGTCAAAATCCGGCATACTAAGTTGTTGGCAAAAATGTGCCAGGTTTATTCAGAGACGCACTTCTCTTAATAAATATGGTGTAAGTAATAGTAAATGTCTCAGGCTGTGCAAAGATGAAAGAGCCACTAAACCTTTGCTAAAATATGCAATTTTTTTGTCTTGTAAATCTAATCAGTCGACGTGTAAGGGTATGTTTCCACGGGGCATATTGCTTGAGTTTTTGCTGCGGATTGGACGGTGCGTACAGCCGCAGCATCCAGATGTTACAGCATAGTGGAGGGGATTTCATGAAATCCCGTCTCCACTATGCGTGCAGAGCCGCATCCGGCGGCCCTGCATAACCGGACATGTGGCGCGTCTTTATAGACAGCAGCATGTTTATTTATCTTGCGGAGATGCTCCATCTCAAAAAGATAAATATCCCGGTCTATGAATACGATGCGGTGATTCCACATCTGTTCAATGAACACATTCAGAATCACAGCGCGTACAAAAAGCGGCGGAGCGGGTTATTCGCTGCATCCAAAGCACTGCCAATATGTCCTGTGGAAACATACCCTAATAGATCTAGTGTATCTGCACTCCATTCTGTCACCTTCTATTGGCTTGCAATTGAAAGGACAAAAATGTAAAAATATTAAACATTTTAGCAAAGTTTTAGTTACACATGAGCTTGTGCAAACGACCGTATAATTTGTCCCTGTGTTATTTAATGAGGCCGCATCCATGTCCGATTTTTTCTCTGCCCACGTGGTATAAGGAAAAAAATCGCAGCAGGCACAATTGCCCTCCAATAATCAGATCCCACTCGGTCAATCAAGTTTATGGGTGCATGGAAAACATCTGACCACACTCGGATGACATCCAAGAGCGATACAGACATGGACAGACCTGAATGGAGAAGGTGGAGAAACTTTTTTTTTTTCTCTACCTCTGAGAACATCAGATCACACTAGGATCACACTCTGATCAAACTCTGGTTAGAGTCTGATCACAGTGCGGTTAGCATAATTTACCTAATTCTCTCGGATGAGAGAAAAATGATTGTGTGACCTTAGCCTCTAAATCACTCCAGGGTCATCAACAGGTATCAAGCAATCATGGTCCGGTATTCGAGAACCAGGAGAATAAAACCAATGTAATTATACCCATATAACTAACAAGTAGGATGTGGTTCTGCCCTGATGGTAATAGAAACTGAATAATTACACCTGATCTCTCTAGTAGGGATGAGCAGACCTATAGATGTTTGGGTTCATCGGGTTCGTCTGAACTTTAGTCTAAAATTTGGTACCAGAACTCTACCCGAACATGAACCAGAACCCCTTAGCACTTTGGTGCTATAAAAGGGTTTTAACATGGTCCTAGTAAGGACCGAAGTGCGAATACTAAAACGGACTTCCAGGAGAAGTCGATGTTTGGAGTTCAGCACCTAACACTAGGTGTCTGGTATGAACCCTAAACTGTACCATTCGGGTTCACTGATCTCTACTCTTCTGAGAAGTACACACAGTCCCTGGACTGGCATCACCACTGATCCCAGCCACACCAATACCCTTGGCTGGACTGCACCTGTGTCTGCCAGTGATGCTAGGTACACCACCTCTTCGCCTGCCACCTCCATCCTCAGACCACGTGCGATGTCCCCTGGTAACAGGCAGAGGTTATTGGAGCAGGCCCACAGAACGATATAATACTACTACTTTTGTAGGACAATGTTCCATTTCATTATACTCTATGGTGACAATTTTTTCTAATAATGTAGATATTTCATATTTTTTTTAATGTGCAACCACATAATTCCTCAATTCTGGTACCCCTCATTTTTTACATTTCCATGATGCTACAGCTTTAAACTGAAGTTCCGTCCTCAGTTCTGTAGCTCTAATATCATCTGGTATTTATGAGGCTATTCATTGAGTAATCCTGCGAGGAAATGATTTATGTCATTCTTACAGAGCACATCCCTGTCCCTCTCATTTAAATCTAAGCATCTGTATTTCTAATGACTCATGTTTCCTGCACCAACTTTTTGTGAGCTTGTAAGAAAAGGGCCTGCTTTATATCCCAAAGTCCAGGGAGGCTGCCAGCGAACCATTCAGAGCCGCACAATGGGACACTGTCTTGTAACCATTCTGTTCCCCTCCAACGAGCTGATTTTTAGCAAACTGAAGTATTTTTGGAACTAAATACAGTATAAAATGAATCTTTATTATGTCCCTGTGACAAGAGATAGATTGCGCTGATAAACATCCCGCGTCCAGTTACATCTCACAAATGGACGCAATATTTCATTTCTGTATAACGTGCTTGTAGTCATCTCACATTAAATGTTGTGCAGTTCAGTTTCTCTGTTTTTCCCGGAGTTTTGTGAAGCCAAGTCTCTTGACGCGAGTCACTATTTTAAATGCTGAAAGAGTCAGGTTGGCATCATAATGGCTAAGTTCAGATGCCATGAAAACACAGAGGCGGTCCAACTTTGCTATGGAAAACAGCAGCTTTATTTAACAGAACAGTGGAGTTCAATAGCTAAAAAAATGTGTGGGAAGCTAATGACAGGGCCAAGGAATAAAGCTCAGTTATTTAACGTGGCATTGACGTATGGCATATTCTGTTGTTTCTTGTTTTATTATTGCAAATTTTTGTGTTTAGGTATTTTACAGTGTTAGACCGGATTCACGTAATTGTGTTTTCGGTCAATGTGCTGTTTGTGTGCACATCAGACAGATGATATTAATAGCATTGTTTGCCACCATTTATCTGATCTTCCAATGAGTATCATTGATACCGGACTTGCAAAATTTTCCGCCTTATAATCCAAAGTTTTCAGAGATAATGTACCAATATATGGAATTATCTAATAGCTGGAAGAGATCCCATAACTTATTACAAATGAGGCATGAATTATTTAAGCATTTGTTTGGTGGACCTGGAAAACTAACTTTCGGAACAATCAACATATTGAATTTTTCATGTGGCATCTTAGACTTTTATCTTCTATGTAATTCTAGCAAATAGCGGCATAACAATTATTTGATTGTATGCTCCAGTAATTAAAATCATAGGCAAACATCTGTTTAGCACTGTTTTAATTTAGTATTATTTAATTTTTAATGTATTCAGAAATAATTAATCGGTTGTCTTCAGAACATTCTGAACCTGTTTATTTCTCAGAGTAACTTATTGATGTGAGGAGTGGAACTGCTTTGAGGAAACAGAACGCATGAGATCGTTAACATTAAAACCCATCTTAGTCAAATCCAGACAATTTAGTCTAACTGTAATTATCTTCAAGCTCTCACTCCACAATGATACAGAATGCTGAGATCTGGGTTATATATATATATATATATATATATATATATATATATATATATATATATATATATATATATATATATATATATATATATAGTACATATAGTTACTGTTCAAGGATATGGATTTCCCCAGCAGAAGAGTTGCAATGGCCATTATCTAACCAGTGCAGCCTACCGAAAACTTTTTGAGGTGACCCTCCAGTGCACAATGCTTAGAGAGCCAGGATGCTCCTTCACGGACTCATAACTTTCCCTACATCCTCGTCTCTCATCCCCTCCTACTCACTGACTCCCCTCTCGCTTTCCTTTTTTTCCTTTCTCCCTTGTTTCTTTCTATGCTTCACACATATTTTCTCTTCTGCCTCCATGTCTTTGTGATACGTTTGTTATATGCTGGCTGCTGCTTTGAGCCCTGGCCAACTTCCCATAGACAATATTACTATTGAGACAAACTCCATTTTAGCACATCCTTATACTGAACGATCTTTCTTTTTTAGATTCATTGAGTATTTCTTAAAGTTGATACTAACACAACTTTTCATATCATTGGCAGTTTGTTAATCAAGGGTGCTTATATTCAACTGTCCTCATGTATCTCCAGTTTGTCGGGGTAATATCACTAGTTTGGAGGGGCGATGCATAGATCCTTGACTTGACTTCTCTTTCCTCTTGTTTGCTTCTCCTGAAGTAATCCAGTGGACCCTGTTGTAAAATCAGATCCCTGTACAGTGGTTAAAAGTTCGAAGGCCAGGGTTCCTCTGGAATCTGCCAGATGGAGTGGTTAGTGCCAAGTCTGTCCAAGTCTTCTTAAGCCAATGGCCTCTGATATACGTTACACTTCTACTTCCAATACATTGTAAAGCTGGGGGTACTTGGCTTCTCCTACGAAAACGGTACATTCACTACTTTACTAACTGTGGCTTCCTCATATATATATATATATATATATATATATATACTATTAGTAAACAAACTAAAGAAATGAAATATTAAAGCAACATGTTAGAGCTATTAGTTTTGCTGCAGGATACTCCCCAGTTCATAAGCTTCTATACACATTAGACTAATCTTGACTGGTTCAGCCAACACTCTGCATGGGGGAATCGGACAACTGATTTTGAGGGAAGATGTCAATTGGGCATGTCTGATTTTGGTCTCTCAGAGATATGCTGCTGGCCGAGATGTCAGTTCTCTCATAAAAAAACACAAGAGCATTTAATAATAATAATTTTATTTATATAGCGCCAACATATTCCGCAGGGGTTTACAAATTATAGAGGGGACTTGTACAGACAATAGACATTACAGCATAACAGAAATCACAGTTCAAAACAGATACCAGGAGGAATGAGGGCCGTGCTCGCAAGCTTACAAACTATGAGGAAAAGGGGAGACACGAGAGGTGGATGGTAACAATTGCTTTAGTTATTCGGACCAGCCATAGTGTAAGGATCAGGTGTTCATGTAAAGCTGCATGAACCAGTTAACTGCCTAAGTATGTAGCAGTACAGACACATAACTGCATAAAGTGTATGAGAGCATTTGACTGAGCGATTCTGTTTATGGTAGAGATGGCCTAGATGGCTGATGGCCAAATGGCTGAAACAGTGTTCGACCAACAGTTATCTAATTTGTATAGAAACCTTCAGCCATTATGATAGTCTCCAATTTGGGATAACTTCCCAACAAGAGCCAAATGGTGAAAGTGAGGTAGCCAAAGGTCATAGCTGAGGCCTGAAGATAAGAAGGCAGTGGCATGAGGAAGGAATCATTTGTGGACATCACAAAGGCAGGAAACAAACAGGTTAAGAAACCAAGTACCAAGACATAACAACCAAGCAGCAGTGCAGGAACAGGAACCAGGAGTGAAGCAGAGTCAGTGCCTTGATTCACCAGGAATATAAAATCATTACTTGTAACAAGTAGAAACATTAAAGCCACTGAGAAGGTTTAAATCACCTGGACGAGTTATGCCATTGGTAAGCACGGATGGCAATGATAGTGCACTACTATCGGACAGTATGGATAAATTAGTGAGAAGAGTGTAACACAAATTGTGGGATGGGCATGAAAGAGAAGATTGTGCAGTTTAGCGAACTCTTATGTAGTGTACTCATACCAAGGTGATACAGAATAATAATTGAGATCATCTCACTATCTCCTATATTATTGACTAACCATAAATGCGTTAACTTTGAAGAAACATTTGAGCTGTGCCTTATCTGCATATGCATCCTCCTGACTCCTATTATCTGAAGGTCTAACCCTGTCTACCCTTCTGCCATCTGGATGCGCTGATCCATGTATAGAAATGGATATATTTCTGTCAAAGCCGGTTTATGGCACGGAAGCTGTGCAAGGCTAGTTTTACGATTTCATAAATGAACCTTGCCGGATGCCCGATAAACATATTAATTTTATTTTTATTCTGTATGCTAAATTTTGTTGTAATTGATAGAAGGATGTGAGATGGATTTATTTTGATGCAGCCAAATACTCTAGAATAATCTGATCACTATAAGTCTTCGCGAGTGTTGTAAATCATGTTGGTTTATTACCGTTGACGGTCTGTATGCCAGATTTACTGACAGGCCATGATTAGTGAAAGTCGAAGGGATTCACAAACTTCCGTCAACAGCTTTAATGGCTTATTCTATGCATTGTTTGGACTGGCATTGACTTGCGGAGAACTCTTGGTATTGGCTTCCTATCCAGGCATAGTTTTGTTAGGATTCAGTAGTTGCATGGCAACCTTACATTGGTTGAGGATGGTCCATTAAACTCAACTGATTTGGACTAGTCTCCAATCTCTGGACAAAATGGAACTTGAAATGCTACAGGCTCTATTATAATGTGAGAACAAAGCTTTTGGATGTAGAGCAATATCCAACCAGTTTTCTCTGTGGAAATTTACTTTTTATTCTGTGTTCGGCAGGAGTCTTTATTCTTCCCTGCACAGCTATAGATGTTCCTTCTGAGTACAAAGAACAGGAACTTTCATTTTGATGTTAAATATGTTCTCTAAAGGTAGTTTTTTTTTCTTCTTTACATGGTTATTTATTGATTTTGAAAGGCATGGCTACTTTCATTCAGCTCTTCTGCAAATATAAGTTATTATTAATAACATTATTATTATCCCTGTCCTCTTTATTATTACATAGGTATTATAATTAATTATTTCCAGTTTCATTGAGTTCTGTACATTTTGAAAGAAGTAACAAGAATGAAAATAATTTTCAGATTTGCAAATTAGAGAGGATTTTCTACTTCTCTCAGGTGAGGTTTCTTTTCTGTGGTAGAAAAATACATCTGTTTTTTTTTTCTTTCTACAAACAAGACCAATCTTGTCCATTGGCTGTGTCTGATTCATCCCTATTCAAGTCAATGGGGCTAAACTACAGTAGTCCATAAGACATCTTATCGGCAATAATGCTACTGTTTTTGGTGAAAAAAAAATTTCTAACCCAGGAAAACATTTTTACAGAGAATTATCCCTCAAAATGTATTAACTACCATACTTGTTCACAAGATAGGAGGTAAATATATGATCAGAAAGGTCAATGAAACTACAGCTGTTCCCAGAAATAGGGGTGCTATTTGAAAAGAGTAGTAGTGAGCATATGTAACCACTGGTTCAATCATCTCTATAGGTCCATGAGATTGGTAGTATACAGTGTATATATTTATATATGCTGTATATATTTATATTTTTGGGGTGTGGGGAGAGGGTAGAATGAGAACATTTGCCATGGGGCCGTGATTTCTATGTACCCTGCTGCCTCGACTGCTACTTTTACTTCCAAGAATGATTGGAATAATAGATAATAGACAACAAATATCAAAGAAAATGCTTCCGAGGGTGGTAGTCTGTTTGGGATACATAGGTTGGTATGTACAAGCATTTGGACACTAGTGCTCCCCTTCCTGTAGACATATTCTGCTGAATATTACCATTGCATAATTCAGAACATCTATATATGAGGCATCGTGATTACTCCCTAATCCCGCCCCCTGCACAGTAGCTCCACCCCCACCTCACTACCACACAATCCCGCCTCCCCCACATTACCACTTGAGGCTCCGTCCCCACACATTACCACATGAGGCTCCATCCCCACACATTACCACACGAGGTTCCGTCCCCCCACAGTACCACACGAGGCTCCGTCCCAACACACATTACCACACGAGGCTCCGTCCTCACACATTACCACACGAGGCTCCGTCCTCACACATTACCACACGAGGCTCCGTCCTCACACATTACCACACGAGGCTCCGTCCTCACACATTACCACACGAGGCTCCGTCCTCACACATTACCACACAAGGCTCCCTCCCCACACATTACCACATGAGGCTCCGTCCCCACACATTACCACACGAGGCTCCGTCCTCACACATTACCACACAAGGCTCCACCCCCCACATTACCATACGAGGCTCCGTCCCCACACATTACCACACTAGGCTCCGTCCTCATACATTACCACACGAGGCTCCGTCCTCACGCATTACCACACAAGGCTCCCTCCCCACACATTACCACACGAGGCTCCCTCCTCACACATTACCACACGAGGCTCCGTCCTCACACATTACCACACGAGGCTCCGTCCCCACACATTACCACATGAGGCTCCGTCCCCACACATTACCACACGAGGCTCCGTCCCCCCACAGTACCACACGAGGCTCCGTCCCAACACACATTACCACACAAGGCTCCGTCCTCACACATTACCACACGAGGCTCCGTCCTCACGCATTACCACACAAGGCTCCCTCCCCACACATTACCACATGAGGCTCCGTACCTCCATATTACCACATGAGGCTCAGTCCTCACATATTACCACACGCAGCACTTCCTTTCTATGTAATTCAACCACTTCAGCCAAGGTAAACGTACATTTAATTGCATAATCACCAGCAGCGTTAAAGGGACACTGTCACCTGAATTTGGAGGGAAGAATCTTCAGCCATGGAGGCGGGGTTTGGGGGTTTTTGATTCACCCTTTCCTTACCCGCTGGCTGTATGCTGGCTGCAATATTGGATTGAAGCTCATTCTTTGTCCTCCGTAGTACATGCCTGCGCAAGGCAAGATTGCCTTGCCCAGGCGTTTACTATGGAGGACAGAGAATGAACTTCAATCCAATATTGCAGCCAGCATGCAGCCAGCGGGTAAGGAAAGGGTGAATCAAAAACCCCAAAACCCCGCCTCCATGGCTGAAGATTCTTCCCTCCAAATTCAGGTGACAGTGTCCCTTTAATTAGATAGCAATGAGCGTGCCGAGCGTTAGCTGGCTGGAAACAGCTAGTAGACATATAACTAGACAACCAATTTTGCAAGTACCTTTTCCAGCTTAACTCAGAGTAGCTCTCACAAGACCTAGTGCATTTTCTCATTGCACCAACAGCCTTTTAATGTCAATGATGTTGCCTAATTCTGAATTCACAATGGATTTGAACCCCAGCTGAATTGAGGACTCGTCAGGAGCTTCCTATGGAAATATCGGCTTATTGCAGGGTAGTCCCATTAGCCAATTGCCATCGCTTGGTGGTGAGTGTCCTCCTCAAACAAAAATGAAGTGTCCAAACCATGGACTGATAAATGATCATGGGCTTATCTCTTTTTAGTGATCTTTTAGGACTCCATAAAAACGATCACATGGTCCCACTTGATATTGTTATGTCTAATGGAGATCACTTGTAAGTTGTCACTTATTTATGTGGGGCACTTCATATTGTCATTCAGGCCATGGTTTATAGTGCTGCTCCACTTAGCATTTTAGTATGTTAAAGGCATTTTACAATCTCCAAAGAGATCTGTCCTAATGACATGTTTCCGTTTAGTGTTTGCAGAGGCATGCCAGGAAACATTCAGTGTCAGAAATGAGCAATAATAATATAAAAAAAAGTTTCATCATCGCAGACAGTGAAACTGTTCAGACATTGTACAGAAGGTTTATCCTTACCTATAATGCACTGTTGAATTTTGCAGCAGATGGCCCTATATCATTGCCATTAAGAATCGTTTGCCCTGCAGTCACAGAGCTGTCAGCGTGCTTTTTGTACCGTTGTGGAATCGCTAAAAGCTAAGAAAGAGCACAGATTAAAACCAACCGATCTGCAAAGCTTTTGAAGAGGAAGGATATATTTGTATATTTTATGAAATCATTTTATTCAGCAGAAGACAATGCTCTCCTGCTATCAATACGGTTACGGTAGAGATCAGTAATGGCGGGATAAAAATACTGACTGTTGTCAGGTCCTCTAATTAGCAGAAATAGATTTTCATGGCAGCCTTTCATTTGAGACTGCGTCTAGGTGTCAGATTTCTTTCCACACTGCTTACTTCGTTTATGTCGTGTAGATCTTTCCAATAAAAGAGACTAATTTGGAGTAAGGGTCCAGTACAGTAGACTGTTGTGGAAATACGTTAACTGGAAGGCTGTCGCCCCCAAAACTGAAATTACACCATTTATTTAATCATATAGGAAACTTAGCCCTTATACATATCACACTTTTGGTACAGAATTTACTTATTGTGTTTTATGAAAACTGTTTTATTATATATGTGTGAGGGTGGGCCAGGGGGGTAGTCATCGCTGAGAGCAATCCCTGTGTCACACCCTGGCCTCTCCTCACAGTACAATAGTGCCTTTCCTTAGGCATACCTGTGTTCTGGGTCTCTGCGCCATCAGGTTCTGGGCTGCTGAAGGCTCCTTGTCATTGGTATCACACAGTCCAGCTCAACTTTAACAACAACTGCTTTACTTGGTTCTTTACACAGCATATCTGAGTTATTTCCAGTATCAATATCAAGTTTCACAACGTGCAACTCCTCTTCTGTCCCTGTCCTTTTCTCTCTGTCAATAAGCACGCTTCCGGGACGGACTGTACCTTTCGATCCCTCAGCTTCCTTTCTATTTAGCACTACTCTGTTTGGGGACTCTTTCAGCTGTTTCACCACGGTTCTGAGGGCACCAGCCCACACAATAAGCTGCCACATGATGAGCGAACTGCCCATACTGCTTAGCCTTTTCTAGCAACTGCAGTCCTAATAATACTGCACCGCTAGCTCTGTTGCTGTTGCTTCTCCTGATGAGGTCTAGACCAGTGATGCTATACAGCGGGGCCCTATTCTTCCTTAACGTTTCGTGGCATGGTGTAGCCCGGGGCTAGCCAGCCCCAGTGAGCTGCACGGGCGCCCTGGTCCCAACTGAGATCTGTCAGGAAGTCCCTCCTGCCTTATCTACCGTGCCCCTCCTATGTTAACTAATTACAGTGTTAAATCTGAAACTATGATGTACGCCATCTTGTGGCTAAACTTGGCTACTACACTTTCCCTATGACGAACAATGAACATCTTGGCAGCAGTAATAAATATGTACAATACGACACATGCGATAGCAGTAGACAACAGTAGAACACTACACTATACATAATTATTTACTGGAGCAAAGAGGAAATGCAAGGACATAGTTTACCCCCTTACATATGTAGATGAGGGGCCGTGGTGCACATATGGCATGGCCAATTGCACGGTGCACCCATTCCGCCAACCAAAGTACCATGCTCTGTCACTCCCCTTATGATGATTGACAGTGTCCCAAGGAGCGCTGCTTGTTTTGAATTCTCAGCCCTGCATGTACTGGCATTGCAAGAGCCAAGAGGTCACAATGTCTGAGGGTGTGCTCGGATCCCCTTGTCCTGTCTGCAGCAGCCGCTCACTGTACCCAGATCGCACAACTGTGGACAGCTGATGCTGACAGATGGTTGAATCAAGAACAAGGGGCCGAGTGCACACACTATCAGTGAGCGCTATCATCTTCTTTCCTATCGGCATCGACCTCTTACTGCTGTAAAATACAGTGTGCATGGAGTCGCAATTGCAGACCGTACAGGGGGATAAGATCATGACCGCACACACTGACATTGTGTGAGCTGTAGGGGTAAGGACTCAATGCAGCCAGCGCTCCTTCAAGCACTGTCAATCATAAGAGGAGGTGTGCAGGATGGTGGTTGAGGGTGTGAAACTGTACAATCGAGCACTTGGTCACACAAAAGGTTCGCCAAGGACCCCTCATTTTCTATGTAATAGAATTGGTTTTACATAGAACAAAATAAGTAAAATCTATCACAAGTATGATTTTTATGAATGCTAAATTTCCCATGTGAGTGTATTAATATTAATTTCAGTTTTGGATGTGACAAAGCTGCTAATACATAAACAATAGCTGAGAACTTTTTCAGCTGACGACTATTCCTCTGGATTTCCTTATATACATGCACACTTTTTTACAAGTGATCATCTGTTTTCAATTTGGAGGAGGAATTGGCCTCTGCTAGACATCTCTGGAACAAAAATCTTTAATTCCAACATGCATTACCTTCTTTCCTCGGTCTTTTTGGGGAGCATCAGGCCAACCCCAAACACATTGGATACTGGTCCAATCTCCCTCAGCAATATTGTTCGGTTCAAATGACTTTTGTCATCAAAAACTGGTATTGGGGAATTAAACTGTGGATTTTCTAATCCTCATATATATTAGACTACGCCAGTTAAACCAGACCATTTTCAGTTGTCTCTGAGCTAATGAGCAATGACTAGTTATATTTTCCCAACAGTTCACACAAACATGAACGATTCTTGCTCTCTTGTGTCTATTTTGGACACTATTCAGCATTACTAGGTGTTAGTCCGGCACAAATCTTAGGCCTGGCTCTCCTGTTCTATGGCTGTCTCTCTTTGTAATAGTCCATGCGGTTTTTTTCAGGCAACCTGGCAAAACTCTCTAAAATAATTACTATATACAGTATAAATCTGGTTCTAGCATTGTCCACAGTTGCCTCTAGAAAATGCATCTACTTCTCTTGGCTAAATTCCAGCCAGGTGTCTATCATAGATGCTGCTCCTAAATGTTATGCTACAGCCAACATTATTTCTAAGCTCAGTCTAAATTACTAGGTGTTGTCCACACTAACCTCTGCAAGTTACCAACTCATCGTGGCTATTCTCAGCCCTGTTCACATCTACCCTTTTATTAATCTGTATTAAGATCCAAATGTCTTCCAAACTCAATATAGCTACTTTCCAAAATGTCAAGATACAGAATCATGATCAGCAATTCCATAAGCAGCTGTAGACTTTTTTTTTTAATAGTTTTTATTTTTCAGTTTTAAACCCCTTCAGGACTATCCCTTTTAGACTGTTAAGACAAATCATTTTTATTTTTTTTTATCCAGTCATCCTAATTTTTTTTAATCAATAAATAGTTTTTAT
This sequence comes from Ranitomeya imitator, assembly GCF_032444005.1. Classification (NCBI taxonomy): domain Eukaryota; kingdom Metazoa; phylum Chordata; class Amphibia; order Anura; family Dendrobatidae; genus Ranitomeya; species Ranitomeya imitator. The sequence goes on along the minus strand of NC_091286.1, from coordinate 74,660,244 downwards.
GAATCAATCAATAAAAAAGTTTGTATTTACATTTTAGGACGTTTGCATACTGAGCGAATCTAGCAAAATTCAAATTTGGCCAGGGAATTTGACTTGCATCAAAGTTATTCAATGTTGAATCAAATGTCTCTGGAGACCCCAGAACATATTAAATATTGGGCAAAAAAAATACTCACCATACCGTTAACATATCCGAACATCACAGCCCATCATCTAGTGCTCCTCAGCTCTCCTTCCATGATCTCATTCATCTCCTAGACCTTCAGCATCACATAGGTTTCAAATGTCATGATCTGTGATCCTCCTGGCTGAGGAAGTTAGTTAAAAAATGGGCAAGACCATGTCCTCCAAAGGTGCCCAATGAGAAAAAGGTGTGCCTTTATAGGACTCCCACCTAGAAGGATACATTTCCTGGCAGAGAACATTAAGGCTATGTGCACACGTTGCGGATTTCCTGCGGATCCGCAGCGTTTTTTACCGTGCAGAAATGCTGTAGATCTGCAAGTGATTTACAGTACAATGTAAATCAATTAAAAAAAATGCTGTGCCAATGGTGCGGAAAATTCCGCGCGGAAAAGCTGCGGATGAAAAGAAGTGGCATGTCTCTTCTTTTGTGCGGATCTGCAGCGTTTTTGTACCCATTCCATTATAGAAATCCGCAGGGGTAAAAAACGCAAGAAATCCGCATAAAAAACGCATCAAATCCGCACCTGCGTTTTCGGCCAAGGGATGCAGAATCCGCACGAAAAATTCCAGAGGCAAATCTGCAATGTGTGCACAAAGCCTAACAATCTGCAGAATGTTTTCAGTTATAGAGTTTGGATTAACATACTAATAATTGCCCCTTACCATTGTCAAATACATTCAAAAAGGGAAAAAATCTTTTTTTTGTATAAAAGATGCAGAATATATTGATCCTTAGAGAATCATGTGAAGAAGTTACAACTTTTAGAAATGTATAGGTAATTATTTCCCTTTAGAATGGTCTCCTTGCATACACCAGAGTGTCATGAAATGGGATGAACTAGTTTTTTGTAACTATGAAATGGAGGTCAAATATAAAAATAGACACCCGTCATTGTACTTTTAATTATGACCGTACCCCTGGGTTGACGATTGGTACTGTTTTCTCTATATACGGTATTATTTGACATTAAAGGATTATTCTCAGCTTGCCCATTTATGGCAGATATGTGGGGTATATCATAAATGTTTGACAAAGGCACTTCCCATTTATCTTTAAGAATGGAGCCTGGCTGCATGTTAAGCCTTCTCTGTTGATTTTTGTGTGAGTTCCAAAAATTGCTTAGTATTTGAACTCTGATCTATTATACACCAGGCTGTTTGATGTGTCACATGACCCTCTTCCCATTGGAAAAAATAAAGTTGGATCCAAAATGGCTGACTTCAAAATGGCCACCATGGTCACCACCCATCTTGAAAAGTTTTCCCTTACCCATATACTAATGTGCCACAAACAGGAAGTTGATATCACCAACCATTCCCATTTTATTTAGGTGTATCCATATAAATTGCCCACCCTGTATAGTTATATTTAAAGAGCTATTAATACATTCTGTACATCTATTGTCTATCCACAGAATATGATATAACTGTATTACAGGGTTGCCAACTTGACTTTTTATTTTTTGCTAGACAGCTTATCAAAAATCATAGACATATATTTTAAAGGACACATTGGAAAACCATAACACATCATTATGATCATAAGTAATACATGTCTACAGCCCAGAATTCTGATATGAATACATCAGCTGCATTCATTGTAAACTGCAAAATGATGATAATTACAATTAAAATAATCTGTATAAGTTGTTTCAGCTGCAAAAAAATCAAGGACACCTTAATTTTTTTTACAGACAGGTCAAAGGAGTGCTCTATTTTTAAGGATATATCCTGGAATTTCTGGATGGTTGACAGCCCTGGTGTATAATAGATCAGAGTTCAAATACACCACCCATCTTGAAAAGTTTTCCCCCTTCCATATACTAATGTGCCACAAACAGGAAGTTGATATCACCAACCATTCCCATTTTATTTAGTTGTATCCATATAAATGACCCACCCTGTACATTAGGTATAAAATAAATTTCTAAACTTGTTTATTGGAATTTTACTCAAAACGAAGAAAATGTTATATGCTCAAAAAACATGCACTGTTTCACTTTCATCCTTTTTTTTTTTTAATCGATGAAGATTCTTGAGATTAAACTTCCATCAGTTGATTCAATGAATGGACCTGCACCATTTATCTCCTTCCACTTTCATCTTTGATATTTCCAGAATTCTAAGCTATATGATAGTAGTGCCATATACTTCAATTCGAACGCGATCTTCTGACTTGTCTTAAGTACATATCAGAGGTTTATAAAAGTGTAGGTAAATCTTACAGTCCTTCTCATCATGTAGCACTACTAAAAACAACCCCATTTGGATGAATTTATTTATTTAGTGCCACAATTCCAGTGTATTTGGCACCAAAACATCGGCGCAAAGCAATTTAGACACTTGTTTTAATGATCGGTGCTAAAAAATGGATGAGTTTATAAAGGTGTAACCTTCTAGATTTATTCATGGAATTAAATAACAAAAAAAGCTTGGGCACTCATATGAAAATATATTGTCCAATGTAGACCAATGAGGCAAATACCTCCACCATACAACAAAAGAAAAAATACAGGATGACCCGATTGAAAGACAGATTAACTTTCGCAACATTTCAGCACGAATATGACTTTCTAAAGCTGAATCTGCTGTAGAATGTGGTCAAAGGTAATGGGACCAAGTCTCCATTCATGCCTGGAAATGTTGTGAAAGTGAATCTGTCTTTCAATCGGGTCATCCTGTATTTTTTCTTTTGTTGTATGGTGGAGGTATTTGCCTCATTGGTCTACATTGGACAATATATTTTCATTTGAATGCCCAAGCTTTTTTTTGTTATTTATTGCTAACTAATACCTTGGAGCACCACCTCATACACACAGTGAGCAACCCCTATATTCCCTCATTCATGGAATTAGTCCTTAGGTCTAAACTATTGGTATAGAGTATATTACCCAAAGGATATGGGCTCCAAACTCCAAATCTGTCAAAAAGTTGACATCTTGGTCACCTACTGAATTTCTCATCTTCACTTATATTAATTCTTAGATAGCATTAGTACAACTGCCCCATTGTCTCCTTACTTTAAGTCTGCAGTTTGAGATCGTGTTCCCTTTTTCTTCTATAATTAGTAGTTCTCCTTTGGAAAGGCTCTTGATCACATCTATAAACAAGTACAATTTGGTGGCAATTGCGTACTTGGTTGGTTTATTTTACCATAACAATAAGGGGTATAGTGTGATTTTTATCTTGGTGAATTTTTAACATTCTTAGCAGACAAGTGACATTACAATTAATGTTTCTAAAATATCCCAAAGAAAGTGCTTCATTATAATAAAATGTCACAGTATCCCAAAGTGAACTCAATCAGTTATTTTGGCTCTGCCTCAGCGCTGGAGGAATATGACATTTTATGCAATTGTATCCTTGACCTGTAACTATAAACTAATTAGTCGTGTCTCTGAGTGTAAAATAATTGATTTAGTGAAGATATTTTCTAAAGTAATTATATCCTCCTATTCACTTGGGTGACAGAAGCGACCTCGGCCCCTCTGTCTTCTAATTTTGTATTCTGTAGGTCATCGTTAGAACAGTATTGGAGCAGTGCATGAGAGTAAACCTTGTCCTCTTGTCTTTGAGTAACTTGAATAAAAATTCTCAAGGAAAGTCACTTTTAGGGCAACTTTAATGCAATTAGTGAAACTTCCTAATAAGCAATTTACTAAAATCATGTCATTTTGTGAAATGCTTCTGCTAGAATGTTGCAGCGAAGTGGCCTGTCACCAGATGTCTCAATAAAACCGCAAAAATTTGATCTCATAAACCTGATGAACTCGTATTTACTTAGAGAATCCATTATAGGGGAAAGAAGGATTGGGTAGATGCATGTCCAGAGATCAGTTGTGATCAGCAGATTGTTGGTAAAGGTTTTATACACTTTTGAACATTAAAATTGGACCACTAAAAACAAAAAGTCATGGAATTATGGAAATCACAGCATGGATAAACATATATTAGTGATATGCAAATGAGGAAAAATGGGAACAAAATTTTCAAAACATTTCGATTTATTCAGTATCGAATATGAGCACCACATGCAGAAATACATGCACTTGCATGCTTTGGCTGCTATAAGTGAGTTTATTAATGGTTGAAGAATGTTTTTCCATGCTGATTGCACGTGTGCATATCATCAAGATCCACTGCTGGCAGCTTGCTTTGCACTTGCCAACCAATGACTGTCAGATGTGCTCAATGGGAAACAAGTCTTGAGACGCACCAGGCCCTGGTAGAATGTGTAGACCATCCAAGCTGCTCACAGTAGCATGAGCAACAGGTGACCTGGCATTGTCATGTTGTACACAGCTCCTTTGATACTTTCATGTTTCCTAGTACATTTTTGTGGTTTTGCCCACTTGGTCTCCAGGCCAATCTACAGATATCATAGCATCAAAGATAAAAGTTGGTCTCAACACTGAAAAGGATAGCAATTCATTCTAGCCACCATTGCTGTGTTGTTCTGCATCATGATAGCCTTTGAAAGTGGTGACATGAAGTTCAGTGGGACACCTGTATCTGGACGTCAGGCTTGTAGCCCAATGTCGAGCAAATGGCTCCTGTTGGTTTGTGTATACATTGTATGTCTTAGGATTGGTAAGTGAGGTCTGATTTCACTTGCAGTATGGAATAGATCACTAAATGCCTCTGTTCTTATCTGAAAAGACCGTGGTGTGTAAGTACTGGAATTTATGCCCTTGGCATACTCAATACGTTCATATGTTTATACTCAATACTGAATAATTTGAAATATTGTGAAAAATGTGTTCCATTGTTTTCCATTATTTGCATATCATTAACAAGAGTATTGATCTTGTGATTTCGAAATTCTATAACGTTTCTTTCTTGGTCTTGCAATTTCAATGTTGAGGAGGGTATTACACACTACCCAATGACATTGATGGGCTGTTCATTTATTGCATAGACATGCCACGTACTCCAGGTATTTTGTATAGCCAACATTCTGGCTAAGTGATGAACGTCTTAAATAAAAAGCCCCTTCTACTAACTTGGGATGCCCTAAAGACTTATTCACAAAGTGGACATTTGATTAACTTTTTTCCTTATAGCTAAAGTCAAGATTGGATGCTAAAGTAGTGCAAATTAAAAAATGCTTTGACTTTTCACATGTGACTTTGGCTTCAAAACTTAAATACATTTCCTAACATTTAATACCACTTTATCTTTGTTCTTGGTGTACAATTGTCTCCTTTACTTTCATGAAAATCTTGTGATTCGGAAAAAAAATTCAATATTTGTTGGTTAGGCGATATAATGAATTCATTAACAATATCAATATGCATGCTCACATATAAAAATCCATGGCATGGCCATGAGCATAATGACTAATACATGAGAGCTAATCTAATTATCTGCTCTGAAATTTGCTTCATAGTCATAATGTGGAATACATTTTCTTTGCATGGAAATGAGGAAACTCTGTGGCACTGATTTATACTATTATATCATTTAGAATATAGATTTATTGTATTACAGAATATCCTCCATATGTGTTTGTGATTAGGTTATACAAATACCATGAATATAGAACATTCAGTGACCCAAATTAACGACTGTTCACATTTTCATCAACTTTATACAGTAATGTAAGACAAATTTTCAGGTAAATTTTTCATGAAATGTCTGAAGTTAAATCCTCAAGTAAAATAACATATTAAATATGTACTCTAGTAGGCTCCACCCACTTGTGACATCACTAAAAGTGGCTTTCTACTTTTAACTATCCTCTCACATCACACAGTGGTATCAGAAGGTAACACCAGACAGGGGCTAAATAACTCAAACCCTGTTGGCACCAGTCAAAGATTTTAGAAGTGCAATCGAAGCCAGGGGTGACACTGAAGAAGTTGTGTTAGGAAATTGTGAGTTACAGAAATGTCATACTTACACTTCAAAAAACTGCATGCGTATCTTGAATCATTAGAAGTTCCAGATCACATACTCCCATCAATGCTATCATCTTCTGGAAAATTCTGTATGAAAATCATCTATATCTAAGCGTAGCGGTCTCCTAAAATTAAAAAGGAATTTTTTTGGACTCCTTAAGGTCTATCCGTTATTACCTTTCTTCTTGGCTCGAGAGCAATTGCATGAGATGATGAACTTCGAAAGTTCAAACTTTATTTTGTGATACTCTATCTGGAGATGTTTATGCAATGTGTCTCTATGTGGCCAAACAGAGGTTGTGATATGAATTGCAGCCTGTCGAGGACTCTGCTATCTTGTCATATTAAAGTATTGAATTGGAGGTTTTTGACATTTATGAAACATTATGGGTAGAGACTAGTGATGAGCGAATATACTCATTACTCAAGATTTCCCGAGCACGCTCGGGGGTCCTCCAAGTGTTTTTTAGTGCTCGGAGATTTAGTTTTTCTTGCCGCAGCTGAATGATTTACATCTGTTAGCCAGCATAAGTACATGTGGGGGTTACCTGGTTGCTAGGGAATCCCCACATGTACTTATGCTGGCTAACAGATGTAAATCATTCAGCTGCAGCAAAAAAACTAAATCTCTGAGCACCAAAAAATACTCGGAGGACCCTCGAGCGTGCTCGAGAAATCTCGAGTAACGAGTATATTCGCTCATCACTAGTAGAGACACATGCAGCTGCAGCGCTGATTGGCTGGCGCAATCCATGAAGCCGGGTTTCCTCTGCAGCTTACTTGGCAAGCGCTATAGCTCGCCGAATAAGAGGGAACCGGAGCATATTGGCTCATCTTTAGTTACGGGTGCACACATCGACTTTGTATCTCTATTTTGCCATCTTGAATCTCATGGTTTACATTTAGTTTCTACTAATGGGGATAAAACAAACTTATTTATCCCATAGAATGTAAGCCCGCAAGGACAGGGTCCTCTCCCCTCTGTACCAATCTTTCATCGTAAATTTGTTTACTGTAAACGATATCTATAACTTTGTATGTATCCCCTTTTCTTATGTACAGCACCATGGAACTAATGGTGCTATATAAATAAATAATAATAATAATTATTATTATTATGCTATGACCAATTCCGATACCTTCTGACCTATGAATCTCTAGGTTGCATGTCTCATATTTGACAGATAACTTAACGAGGAAAGAGAAAAGTTTGGGGTTGGTGCAGATTGCCTTACTTTAATTCAACCTATCGCTCTCTTCCGGTACCTTCCCCTCTGCCTTCAAACATGCCACCATCACACCCATCCTCCAAAAAACTAACCTTGACCCAACTGCTATGCCCAGCTATCGCCCCATATCACTGCTCCCGCTTGCTTCAAAACTCCTTGAGCAGCATGTTAATGCTCAACTTTCCTCTCACCTCTCATCTAACTCTCTTCTTGACAACCTCCAATCTGGCTTCCGCCCCCACCACTCCACCGAAACTGCCCTGACCAAAATTACTAATGACTTAGTCACAGCCAAAGCTAACAGACAGTTCTCCATCCTCCTCCTTCTTGACCTGTCCTCTGCTTTCGACACAGTCGATCACTGCCTACTGCTACAGATTCTCTCTTCCCTTGGCATCAAAGACCTTGCCCCATCCTGGATTGCCTCATACCTATCGAACCGCACATTTAGCGTTTCCCACTCCCACACTACCTCCTCATCCTGCCCTCTCTCTGTTGGAGTCCCTCAAGGCTCTGTCCTAGGGCCCCTACTTTTTTCCATCTATACCCTTGGCCTAGGACAATTCATAAAGTCCCATAGCTTCCAGTACCACCTGTATGCGGACGACACTCAGATCTACCTCTCTGGCCCAGATGTCACCTCTCTGCTGTCCAGAATCCCGAAGTGTCTGTCAGCCATATCCTCCTTCTTCACCTCTCGCTTCCTTAAACTCAATGTAGACAAAACCAAATTAATCATCTTTCCCCCACCTCACGTATCCCCCCTACCTGATCTATCTATTATGGTAAACGGCATCACGCGCTCTCCCGCACCTGAAATCCGCTGCCTCGGGATAACTCTAGACTCTGCCCTGTCCTTCAAACCTCACGTCCAAGCTCTTGCCACCTCCTGTCGCCTCCAACTCAAAAATATTGCCAGAATCCGTTCCTTCCTCAGCCCACAATCTACCAAAACTCTTGTGCATGCTCTCATCATCTCCCGCAACGATTACTGCAACACCCTCCTCTGTGGCCTCCCAGTTTACTCTCTTGCACCACTCCAGTCTGTCCTCAACTCTGCTGCCCGGCTAGTCCACCTCTCTCCCCGCTACTCCCCTGCTTCTCCCCTCTGCAAATCCCTCCACTGACTCCCAATTCCCCAGCGAATCCAGTTCAAACTACTAACACTGATCTACAAAGCAATTCACAACCTGTCCCCTCCATATATCTCTGAACTAATCTCCCAATATCTTCCCTCACGTAATCTTCAATCCTCCCAAGACCTCCTACTCTCCTCCACACGTATTCGTTCCTCACACAACTGCCTCCAAGATTTCTCCCGAATATCCCCCATCCTCTGGAATTCCACGCCTCAACACGTCCGACTATCCACCACCCTCGGATCCTTCAGACGGAACCTGAAAACCCATCTCTTCAAGAAAGCCTACAGCCTGCAATAACCATTCTGCTGCTTCACCATCGCCAGAGCCGCCACCAGAGCCACCGCCTCACCCCTACCTTCTGTCTCTTCCCCACTATCCCATAGAGTGTAAGTCCGCAAGGACAGGGTCCTCTCCCCTCTGCACCAGTCTATCACTGTAAACCTGTTTACTGTAAACGATATCTATAACCCTGTATGTCACCCCTTTTTCATGTACAGCACCATGGAATTAATGGTGCTATATAAATAAATAATAATAATAAATTAATTATCCCTGTTTTTGCACATTAATAATAGAGCTGTTGTCTTTTCCAATGGAATGTTCTCTGATTGGCAAGTGATAGCTGGCAAACGGAAATACTATGACTTCCCGCAATTCTTTTGAACCGTACATAGATCACTATAAGTTTGATTATTGTATCTCCATTATAATCATCTGAATAGTGTCTTAAAAGGGTTGGCCCACCATAACAACCTTAAATGGAACCTGTCACCCCCAAAATCAAAGATGAGCTAAGCCCACCAGCATCAGGGGCTTATCTACAGCATTCTGTAATGCTATAGATAAGCCCCTGATGTATTCTGAAAGATGAGAAAAAGAGGTTATATTATACTCACTTGGGGGGTGGTCCGGTACGATGTGCGTCGTGGTCCGGGGCCATCCCATCTCCCATGACGTCCTCTTCTTGTCTTCACACTGCTGCTCCAGCGCAGTCGTACTTAGTCTGCCCTGTTGAGGGCAGAGCAAAGTACTGCAGTGTGCAGGTGCCAGGAAAGGTCAGAGAGGCCTGGCGCCTGCACATTGCAGTACTTTGCTCTGCCCTCAACAGGGCAGACAAAGTACGACTGTGCCAGAGCCGCAGTGTAAAGACAAGAAGAGGACATCATCCTATGAAGATAGGAGGGCCCGGACCGGACCACGGCGCCCATCGGATCGGACAGCCCCCCAGGTGAGTATAATATACGGTAACCTATTTTTCTCATCTTTCAGGATACATCAGGGGCTTATCTACAGCATTACAGAATACTGTAGATAAGCCCCTGATGCCGGTGGGCTTAGCTCACCTTCGATTTTGGGGGTGACAGGTTCCCTTTAAGATAGCTGATAATTTGCTTATTCATGGGGGTCCAAATGCTGAAACCCATACATATCCCAAGAACGGGGTTCTGAGGTTTACTATGAATGAATTGTTGGTGCTCATGCTCAACCATCACTCAATTTAAACAATACTTCTGTTGATTGATGGTGATCCCAGTGATCAGATCCTCAGTCATCAGCAACTTTTTACCTATCATTTTCCTAGGTAATAGGTTATAATGATGGGACAGCCTCTTTAATACCATTAAACAAATGTACTACATATAAAAATCACCTTCTAGATCTAGTGATATACCTTAAAACACCACTCCAGCTTTTTTTTAGTTTACCTCTGGATCTAAGTTCCCATGTCTCATACTTATCTGCAGCCATCACCATCTGTTCTCGGTGCCACTCTGGTCAGTCACCACCAGTAGTTTGTAATCTGCCAGATTGCTCCAGTGTTTTCTGGGCAATCCGGAAGTCACAGCTCAACTCAACAAGGCTCTCATAGACTTGCATTGAAAGGTTGTGACCATTACCTCTGATTTCCGCGTGTACAAGTTGCAGTCACAAGATGGCAACGCAAGACTGGAGCAGCATTGGGAAGAGCAGAAGACAGCGGCTGGTAAGTATATTACGAGGGTCAGGGACCTTACATTAATGGCACCACTCCAGCACTGAAATATAACAAAAATTGCTGGAGCTGTGCTTTAACTTATGAAGAGGTTCCTCCAGCTGCTTGCATCCAAATACCACTGTTTACCATGAAGCATGTCAAATAAAGGGAGATTAAACAAGTCCACAACAGATGATTATGAGCTTGAATGTCAGCAAAAACTAATATAACTCAGTTTGATTGACAAGACTGTGTAATCCAAGAAATAAATTGTTGAGTTCTAGCAACTGACGTCAGTAGGGCTCAAATTACAGAAAACATGAGGGACTCACAATGGCTATCAAGAATTGTTGCATTTAGAGCTGATTTTGAGACACCATGACATTGTCCACCACATTAGGCTATAGAAAATAATGACGGTTTACAATGTCAGCGTTAGACTGTGTATGAGTAAACGCCCCAAATATCTGTAAAATTAAATGAAGCCATATTTTTCAACATTTCATTTTAGTAAATGTATAAATCTGCATTATTCCATTACTGTGTGCCTGAGCTGCAAGCCAGATACTGATGAGACAGGCACCTACCCTAGCAAACATTAACCCAAAAGCCGCGTCTATGCTGGTATGCGAGCAATACGTGGACCCAAGCACTGTGCTTGCAACACTCACCCTCTTTGGAAAAATTAGAGCCTACCAGTCTAAAAATGGTAATTTCAAAAGTGAATATTTATTAGACAACCAGCTCATAAAATAGTACAAAAAACGGCTAAAAAGCTCAAATATACAAATGCATGACGAAAAGACAAGGGGGAAAAAGAACCACATAAAAAACACAAACAGTCTGCCAGGAAAGGTCCATCCCTATATGTAGGTACTCAGAGTGAGTTACAATCAGGCATCCCATAATCTAAACATAGGGGAATGAATACCCAGAGAACCTATGTATATGTAAATACCCCAGCTAGTAACGCTAGAGTCACTACACTCATCGGACACAACATGCCAAGTGCTTACCATGTGGGAGGGAGATAAGGAGAGACCGTGGCAGACTGGAAAGAAGGGACCTTTCCTGGCAGACGGTTTGTGTTTTTTATGTGGTTCTTTTTCCTCCTTGTCTTTTCGTCATGCATTTGTATATTTGGGCTTTTTAGCCGTTTTTTGTACTATTTTATGAGCTGGTTGTCTAATAAATATTCACTTTTGAAATTACCATTTTTAGACTGGTAGGCTCTAATTTTTCTACATTTATACCTAATGAGAGTATACTCCTGATCTTTTGTAGGTGGTATATATTTGGTGGAGTCGCGGTTGCGCTCTCATTTTATGTTCAATCACTATAGGACCATATATATTTTATGTATATCCAATATGTCAGTTATTGTTAAACTCACCCTCTTTGGACCCAGTCGAAATTCTACCTTTTCACCTGTGATCATTCACTCCCCCTCACTCACCCATTTCTATACTTTATGTATAGTTATAGGGTATGTCAACCAATATCATGGACATGAAGCTTGAAGTAGGAAACATTTGTAGCCCATAAGTACCAGGAATCTGTCAGTTCTGGCAAGCTGATTGACACCAGAACAGTTACAAGCAGAAATCTTACATAAATAATTTATTTTTATTTATTTTTTTTAACAATACTGAAAAAGAGTAAAGTATGAGAGGAGAACAAAGTAATGCTTAATGGAGATGTCCAGCCCAATGTACATCTTCAGCAAGCACTGCAGCTTACCAAATCATATTTTAGGATTGTCAGAAATTAAAATCACACCCTTAACCCCTTAATGACCAGAGGTATTGTTCATTTTCATTTTTTGCTCCCCTTCTTCCCAGAGCCATAACTTTTTTACTTTTGGTCAAAATGGCCATCTTATTATTTTGCGGGACAAGTTGTACTTTTGAACGACACCCTTGGTTTTACCATGTCGTGTACTCGGAAATGGGAAAAAAATTCCAAGTGCGATGAAATTGCAAATAAAGTGCAATCCCACAGATGTTTTTTTTTTTTCATTATGTTCACTAAATGCTATAACTGAACTGCCATTATGATTATCCAGGTCAGTACGAGTTCATAGACATCAAATATGTCTGGGTTCTTATTTATTTAAGTGGTGAAAAAAAATCCAAAGTTTGTAAAAATAAATAAATAAATAAATAAATAAAAAATTGCGCCATTTTCCGGTACCCATAATGTCTCAATTTTTTGTGATCTCAGGTTGGGTGAGGGCTTATATTTTGAGTGCCGAGCTGATGTTTTTAATGATACAATTTTGGTGCAGATACGAACATTTGATTGCCTGTTATTATGTTGCGGCGACCAAAAAAAACATAATTCTGCTGCTTTGACTTTTTTCTCATTATGCCGTTTAGCGATCAGATTAATTCTTTTTTATATCGATAGATTGGGCGATTCTGAACTCGGCCATACCAAATATATTGTTTTATTTTGAATGAGGTAAAAGGGGGGTGATTTGAACTTTTATATATTTTTTATTTTTTTATATTTTAAAAAACGTTTTTTTAACTTTTGGCATGCTTCAATAACCTGATCAGCTCTGCTACATAGAGGCGATGATCAGATTGCCTGTATGTATCAGAATTGCTCACTTACTATGAACACCAACCACCGGGTGGTGCTCATAGCAATCTGGCAGTGACAACAATAGAGGTCTCCAGGTCATGCCAACCCATCAGTGACCTGCGATCGTGTGACGGAAGCTTGCTGCAAGCGCAAGTTAAATGCCACTGTCTGAGTTCAACAGTGTCATTTAACGGGTTAACAGCCATGGGTTGATCGTGATTCCACCCGCGGCTGTTAGAGGCACATGTCAGCTGTTCAAAACAGCTGACATGTGCTGGAAAGATGTGGGCTCAGCGCCGCATTCCACATCAAAGGGAAGGATTCCAACATCGACGTACATTTATGCCCAATGTCGGAAAGGGGTTTTAAGGGAATCTGTCAGCAGGTTTTTATGTAATCTGAGAGCAGCATTACATAGGAGCAGAGACACTGGTTCCAATGATGTGTCAGTTACTGGTCTGTATGTTGCTGTTTCAATAAATTCAGTAATTTTTTCAGCAAGAAATTATCACTACAGGACTAGGTGTGTCGTGCCTCCTAGTCACCTGCTCTGTGTAACCCCGCCCACACCACTGATTAGCAGTTTTCTATCAATGCACAGTGTACATAGAAAGCTGCCAATCAGTGGTGTGGGAATGGATTATACAGGGCTCAGCATTAGAGCACTGCTAGATCTGCAGCAGAACTGTGATTGTATCATAGTTACATAGGTTGAAAAAAGACCTAGGTCCGTCAAGTTCAACCTTCCTCAACAAATTAGGCATTTTGTCACTAAATTACCATCCAGACCTTTTTTAAAAGCTGTTATAGTGTCTGCCATTACTGCCTCTTGTGGTCGGCATTCCACATTCTAACTGCTCTACCTGTAAAGAACCTTTTCCTATTTAGCTGTCGGAATCACCTTTCTTCCACATTGTATTGAGTGCTCCCTGGTCCTAAGTATGGTCCTTCAAAGGAATAAGTCATAATGACAGCAAGTGGCTCAGTAAAGTGATGCTTTTCTGAAATCAGGATCTCAGCACCTGCTCTCAAATTACATGGCAAATACCTGGTGACAGATTCCTTTTAAACATTTTCGTACTGAAAATTATCCAATATTCCATAAAAATATATTTTTTTATTATTGTGCTTAGAGGTTTGTTTTCTCTGATACACCGTATTAAATCTCCAACATAGATATTAAATGGTTTATCTCACAATTATAACTTATCGTCTATCCACTGCTGAGAACCAAGAAGAGGCGTATAATAGTTCCCATTTGAATGCAGCATCCATCGCCCATGCTCGCTGCCTTTCCATTCTTTATCTTTGGGACTGAAACAGACGGTTGAGAACAGCTCTTGGTTTTAATGGCAGTCCCATAGAAAATAAATGGAGCAGCGGTTGAAAATGTGCACTGTTACTCTATTCAGATGTGGTCAAAAGTGCCCCATCCCATGCTGGGGTCTCAACAGTCAGACCCCCACTGACGTAGACTGACATAGAAGTTGTCATGTATAGGGAGGTTAGTTGACAATCTCTTGTAGCCAGAATACTCCTTTAATAACAAAACAGAAGCTTCCTCTGGTGGAATTATAGGTCGCCAGAATATTATCGATTACCGTAACTATGTGTGTGGAGACTGTATAAGCCGAGCCTTCCATTGTGTGTGGAACTTGGGGGCAATGTGTATGGTGGCTTTTGACCTGATATGTACAGATACTTTCAGCTTCCCCACCGTCTTTTTATTGTGTCATTGTTGTCAAAATGTACACAAGAATATTTCAAGTGGACTGGAAGATATCAGACAACCCAAACTTCTGACAGTCTGAAGTGTTTTTTTTTTTCCCCAGAAAGGAACATTTTGACATTTGAAGGGTTTCTAAATATTGACACTTCATTCAAAGTGTCTTCCCTCTGAGAGAATAAATTGTCTCAATCAGCAATGTTTATTGAAAGTCTCTGATTAGTTAGGAAGTTGATGCTGTGATCTGTATGAGGAACACATGGCAACAGGAACATTTCTACATCAGGTGGTTAAACACCATCTAGAATGTGAAATATTTGTATGATATAAATCACAAATAAAAATATAGAAAATACATCTCAAGTTTCTACTTGGAATTAGTAAATAAATGTTAGATCTGAAATGTTTCTATTTTTTAAAAAGTAAAGTAATATAAAATTAAGGGCCCCTGCAGACGAGCGCGAGAAATCGTCTCCTGAAAACTCGAATATCTTTTTCTAATTTTCATCCGATTTTCACCCGTGTGCCATCCATGTGTCTGTTTTCTACGTCAGTGTGACATCCGTGTGATGTCCGTGTGACAGCCATATGCGATATATTTTCATACATCTACACAGAAAAATGTACAAGCTCAAATACAGTTTCATAGTTCTATAACAGAAATGTATCTAGGATGTTCCGTGTGGAATCTGTTTTTTTTTTTTTTTTTTTTTTTTTAGGCACCCACAGATTTGAATTGGTGAGTCACCATAACTCGGAAGAGAATGGTACATGCAGATATGTTTTTTTTCCCACGGACAGAAGGACCAAAAAAAAAAATTGTTTTCTGAACAGCCCTATGAATATCATGGATCAGTGTACTGTCTGCGTGCTATCCAATTAAAAATCAGACAGCACGCAACCGATTTACACTCTCGTCTGTAAGAGACCTAAAGCTTACTTTTTACTCAGTGAAAAAATTCTGTAAATCTTGAATTTGCTTTTGGGCTGATTTATCACACAGTTTTTACCAGAGAGTTGTGGTGTTTTCTTGCAAGCTCTAACAATTTTGGGGAAAATATGCAGAACTTAGAGGAAGGGAGGAAGTGTGCCCTAGCGCCACTCGACAAATTCAATATAATTTATGCTACAAAATGGAGTAAATTGTAGCAGAAATGTATTCCAATCTGTTGAACTTGAGTACTTATCTATCTGGGACACAGCAGTTGAAAGATGCTGCAAATTCACCAAATGCTCCTCTTAATGAATTTGATGACTCTTACTTCCGGGCAGCGGGCGCCCTTCATCAAGACCACCAACCCTTTAGTAAAGATTACCTTTGAAAGACTGGCATGTTAAACACCAGTCTTGATTGACTTGACCCCTTTCTGTATAACTTTCAAGATTTCAGTTTTCTGTCAGTGAATGAGACCATTCTTATATATATATATATATATATATATATATATATTTATATTCAGAGGCTGGACCACTATAAAAATCTAACATTCAACAAAGCAATGCTTTACTACAATGAATCCAGTCTGAGAGAAGACTTTCATAACACAGTCAAATAGCAACACCAAAATCCAAATTCAAAGTAGACTGGTTAACATAAAAAGTCTACTTGCAGACCATAAGAGCTTACACTCTACAGAAGAGAGAGAGGACCCCATTGACCATAGGAGCTTACACTCTACAGAAGAGAGAAAGAGGACTCTGCTGACCATAAGAGCTTACACTCTACTGAAGAGCGAAAGAGGACCCCACTGACCATAAGCACTTACACTCTACAGAAGAGAAGCAGAGCATGCTGCTGATCATAAGAGCTTACACTCTACAGAAAACAGAGGACCCTGTTGACCATAAGAGCTTACACTCTACAGAAAACAGAGGACCCTGTTGACCATAAGAGCTTACACTCTACAGAAGAGAGAGAGGACCCCACTGACCATAAGAGCTCACATTCTACAGAAAACAGAGGACCCTGCTGACCATAAGAGCTTGCACTCTACAGAAGAGAGAATAAGGACCCCACTGACCTTAAGAGCTTACACTCTATACAAGAGAAAGAGAAGACACCGCTGTTCTGTAGAGCTTACACTCTACAGAAGAAACAGGACACTGCTGATCATAAGAGCTTACACTTTACAGAAGAGAAAGAGAGGACTCCGCTGATCTTAAGAACTTAAACACTACAGAAGAGAGAGGACCCCACTGACCTTAAGAGCTTACACTCTATACAAGAGAAATAGAAGACACCGCTGTTCTGTAGAGCTTACACTCTACAGAAGAAACAGGACACTGCTGATCATAAGAGCTTACACTTTACAGAAGAGAAAGAGAGGACTCCGCTGATCTTAAGAACTTAAAAACTACAGAAGAGAGAGGACCCCGCTGACCATAAGAGCTTACCCTCCTTTCATATACATTGGTAATTATCCATTATTAGATAGTGTTCCCCTTCTCCAAAAAGGAAGAAACATTCTCTATTTAAGTAGGAATATGTTCAACATATGCTTAGTCCATGATTAAGTGTAGTCTGAAACGCACTGGAAATGAATAATTGCATATTTCTTGGATATACTGATATTCCCAATTTTTTATCAAGTATTGATATGAAAAAAAATTCACACGTTTTAATATAAGAATTGGCTGGATTATCTTCCTTTGTTATTTAATCTTTGGCCACATCAGGCAGTGCTGGTGTTTTCATGCCGAATCTATTCAGAAGCCTCGTCAGGTGAGCTGGACTACGTTTACACTTGTCTATCATTAAAGGGAACCTGTCACCCCGTTTTTTCAGTAGGAGATAAAAATACCGTTAAATCGGGCCTGAGCTGTGCTTTACAATAGGGTATTTTTTGTCCCCTGATTCCCTACTTATGCTGCCGAAATACCTTACAAAAGTGGCCTTTTTCGCCTATCAATCAGGCTGGTCAGGTCGGATGGGCGTGGTCACAGCGCTGTTTCTCCCCCACATCTTCCTTATGTTCCCGTTGGTGGCGTAGTGCTTCTCGCATGCGCAAGTGCCGAATGCACTGCGCAGCTGTAGAAAAAGAGCGCGCTCGCCGCTATTCAGCGGTTTCTCGGTGGGCGCGGCCATCTTCCTGAGGCCGCGCGTGTGCAGATGGAGTCTCCTGCTTCCCAGGGCTTCAGGAAAATGGCCGCGGGATGCACAGATGGACATCGCGGCGGCCATTTTCCTGAAGCCGAGATTCGAACTCGCTTCAGGAAAATGGCCGCAGCGATGTCCATCTGCGCACGCGCGGCATCCCGCGGCCATTTTCCTGAAGCCCCGGGAAGCAGGAGACTCCATCTGCACACGCGCGGCCTCAGGAAGATGGCCGCGCCCACCGAGAAACCGCTGAATAGCGGCGAGCGCGCTCTTTTTCTACAGCTGCGCAGTACATTCGGCACTTGCGAATGCGAGAAGCACTACGCCACCAATGGGAACATAAGCAAGATGTGGGGGAGAAACAGCGCTGTGACCACGCCCATCCGACCTGACCAGCCTGATTGACAGGCGAAAAAGGACACTTTTGTAAGGTATTTCGGCAGCATAGGTAGGGAATCAGGGGACAAAAAACACCCTATTGTAAAGCACAGCTCAGGCCCTATTTAACGGTATTTTTATCTCCTACTGAAAAAACGGGGTGACAGGTTCCCTTTAAGTCCTGATTATATTTGATATGGAGGAAAGATGATAGTTGTATGTAGATGAAGAAGAATAAATCTCGGATATGTGGATTAGCATTGTATGATTGGTTTTCCCCAACATTGACAGAGGTCACATAATATTCACCTCTTATTATGTGGGGCATATTTCATTAGATAATGCAAGTGACACAGGTCACGTATTATCAAAGCTAGACCATGGCTAACAGTCCCATCCTGTATTGCATGTACAAGTGACATCTCCACCATTGTTCTAGTTTTCTTTTCGAAAAACTCTTGCATCATGGTGTGTATACATCCGTCCTATTAAACTGGATTTTATAATGAGTCTTCTGTGATTGAGCACATCAAGGGGACTACCAACAAAGTTGCATTTCCTTTTAGTGTGTATAATTTTCATTCTTAACCTTCTGTAGTCATACCATGAAAAATAATGAATTCATTCCATAATGGTGATGTGAGTGAGTAATTTAGTATTCTAGCATAATTGTAATTATAACTGAGCCATGTTTGAATATAATAAAATGATTGCAATTTCTGTATAACTTACCTTGGGCTTTGTCTTCAAACAATACGTGGAAGGAGTTTTCTGATTGGCAAAGGTTTAAGAGCGGATGTGGTGTTACTATAGACAGTGCCGTTTTGTTCTATTTTTTTTAAATAAAATTATTCATACTTCTAATAATTTTAAGTATGTGACCCTCACAAAAATGCAACGCTAAATCACATAAGACAGGTAGAGAATGAGAATGCTGGATTCAAGCCTTCACATTTCTGTGGCTGCTTTTTTCAATTAAAAAACAACGTTAAAGTGAAGTTATCATCAAAAAATACCCTATTATTTACATCAGGTTTGTGTGCATACTTTTTTTAAGTTTTTGATTGTTTTCCTTTCTTTTTTAACTCTTACTTCCTGTTGTTTAATGAAACAAGACATGTACATATCCACAATCTAGAGACTTTAATTCTATGTTTTATAATGGAGCATCTACTTATAATATCTTATTTTGAAGAGGGGAGAAGAGTCATCTGTGAAATCATCCCTTATGATAGATGGATCCGGTCTTATTGGCTGTGTATAGAGGTGTTAATCCCATCTGTGATCATTTGAAGCCTGCTGAAAAAGCTTCCTGAAAGGACAAGAAGTATGAATCTAAAAAAGCTCCAGGTGGCCACTATTTCAATTGCAAGATTTTTTTTTCAATAATGGTTGTGATTTAAAAAAAAGTTAATGAAAAAACAATAATAACACACAACACCAAAACCTGATTTAAAAGAAAGAAGCTATCTTGTGAAAGCTTCCCTTCACGTAAAAAAAATTCCCGGAGGTGTGCCTAAATATACTTTAAAAAATTGTGTTTGAATGTCTGAGTTGGGAAATCCCAGTGTACAGAACGTATCCCTCAAAGCTTCCCAGCCCCCTTACTAGCGAAGAGTGAGATCTCATATGTCTTCCCGCAGTCTTGCACTTTCCACTAAAATAGCACTGACACATCAAGTCAAGCTGTCAATGATGGATACCAGCATCTTTAAATGGGATGTGTATTTTGTTGCAATGGTGAGAACCTGTGCCACCACAGTCACATTCATCGAAGTTTTAGATCTGAGACAAATGTTGGGAAATATTCTCAGCGTAAGAGCGGGTTCCCATGACCGGTGTCTCCACATCCGAGAAAAACGGTCCAATTATTCTGATCAAAGTTTGATCAGAGAGGCATCAGGTTTTTCTGGGATGTAGAGAGAGAAAAAGAAATTTCTCCACCTTCTGCATGCTGACAGTCCCGTCATCAAAGTGCAGTCTGAAGTTCACTGACACGTAGACTTCCATTGGTGATTTGGATCCAACAATCGAATCAAAATCGGACATCTCCAATTTTTTTTATGTGGACCACTCTGTCCGAGGAAAATAAGACGTGCATGCATGGCCCCATAGAATATCATAGGTATGAGTTATACCTGTGAAACCACTTGTCCAAGAAAATCGGTTGTGTGCACGTGCCCTAAAGCCCTAAAGATATGCCTCAGATGAATGCACTGAGCCTTAGTTTCTGATCTCAGTTTTATAATAAATCAGACTTTATTCTAATCACTTTAGTTATTAGAGAAAGAGATAATAATGATTAAGTGATTCAATATCCGTGTTTTTTTCCAACTTTGTACAATAATCTGAAGAAATACTGTACATTTTACTTTAGGACATGTTTCTGTTTTCCTGTGTTAGCTTAAATTTATTTAGTACTATGTTTCTCCGGGGGGTCGTTCACACTAACACCTCCCCCTCGTATTACAACATTAGGGGTGTTGGTACAATTAACGGGTTCTGAAGCTTCAAATGTTCAGCAAAATCATAAGCCCTCCACATATAACTGTGCCTACTCCTCTCTGTGTGTACATACCTGGCTTGTATCATAGAGAGCACTACCTGCCTGTCATCATGTCATTAATAGTCTGCCCACTGGTGATAATGATGCTATTCAATTTCACTGTAGGCTGTAAAGCTAAATGTTTCTTAGACCATATTCAAATGAGCTTATAAAAAATTGTCTCATCTAGAAAAAAAAAAAACTAACGATTTCCATCCAGATTGTCACCAGTATGCCATTCATGTGCCATCCATGTGGCATCCTTTTGATCATTTTTCACATCTGTATGATGTCCATGTGACATTCATTCTTATACAACAAGAATGTAAAATTATCACGATTAGATAGTTTCCTATGTTAATATTTGCAATTTTTTTGTGCATCCATAGATTTTAAGTAGTCGAGTTTCTTATGACATTCGGAAAGAAGTCATGCATGCTGCATCTGATTCTAAATGGACAGTTGGTCCACGAGAAAAAAAACTCTCATCCGAACAGCCTGGTTGAATAACATCGCTCAGTGTGCTGTCCGTCTGTTATCGGTGCGTAGAATATGCTAGTCTGAATGAGCCCTTATAGAGGTTAAGTCCTCCCTTCTGACATTTAGCAAACCATTTTAATCCTAATGATATTCAATTCTGGAGCATGTTCTTCCAACTTTGTGTTCTTCTGGCCTTCTGTTTTTCTTCATGGAATTGTATGGACAGCTGGGCTTTACTATTCCAGTTTTGCGTCCTTACATTGGCTGACATTGTCAACACTGTGCAAAAATGGTATAATTGTGTGGAGAACTGCCACAGTAACAAGGGAGATGGAAACACCAAGTTGACAATATAATAATACATTTTCAGGGGGAAGAAAAGATACTTGAAAATTAATTTATTTTGAATGCATATATTCATTTCCATTACTCATAGCTTTCTTATATTGCGCCATTAATTCCACAGCTTTACAGACATTATCATCACTGTCCCTATCGAGGCTCACAATCTAGGTTCCCGATCAATATGTTTATGGAGTGTGGGAAAAAGCCCACACAAATGGGGAGAACATGCAATCTTTTTTCAGATGTTGTTCTTGGTGGGTTTTACCCCAATGTTGCAAGGCTAGAGTGCTAACCACTGATCCATCGTGCTGCGTCTTGTAGTTAAGAGTTGTCCACTATGACAACCCCTTCTCCATCCCTAGAGAAGGGGAGAAGTAAAATAATAATAACACCTATTCTCTTCCAGTGCCAGCGCCATTTTGGTGGTGTTGGGACTGGCTCTCCCAGGGATCGTATGACATTATGTCACTCGATCTCTGCGGCCAATCAGCGGAGGTGGGTATAGGTGTTAATATTTTACTGGAAGGAAATTTTCGGGAATGAATAGGGGTTGTCCGAGTAGTGGACAACCTGTTTAACTTTAAACGACAGTCACAATACATGTACAACTGCTGTGTGCTATCTTTTTGTAGGGCAGGAGCTGGGCTGGTTCTTGCTTACATAGTCAGTACTTGAGGCTATATTGTGTGTGTGCAGGGTCTGATGGAGGAATTCACTGTAGGGGATACCATAATGTATTTTGGGGTGCATTTATGTTGGCGCAATGCTTTATTGTTACAGCATTTGTGGCAATTCGGCCCTTTGCCAGCTAGAAAACTTCCCTCTACATCAGGATCAACTGAAGGATCTCTATGTACAGTATATCACAATTAATAGTTGTGTAGGACACGAATTATCTTAGAATAAGTGTTCATACAGGCCTACGCTGTCTACTATTTTAGAAAATAGCACAAATTGCAATATCCTGGCACCAATAAAATATTTAGGATTATTATTATTATTATTATTTTGCATCCTTTACTAATATAGTAAATTTGAGGGGATCTGATCTCCAAGTCACCCACAAACAAATATTGAGGATTTAATCTAAGGATGTTGTTGTGTAATTCTCCATTATAAATATGGTTCAGTGTAGAAGAAAAATGTCAGAGTTTTTTAATTGCTTTTAAAAAGTTAAACGATAGAAGTGTGCAGGCCCCTCACCAAATTACCGAACTGATTAGTCACGCTCAGCCGACCACATGAAAGCATCTGTAAATGTCCTCACAAGCCTAAAGTTTTCTGCTGGATATTTATGATTTTAATTAGTAGTTAGGAATAGATAGAGAAATTAATTAGATTGCTCTCTTCCTCTGAAACATTTCTTCTGTTGGTTTACAAAAATATGTTAAGAGAAATGTCATGTATTTTTCACTGATACACTGGGTAATATTGAGAGCAGGGCATGAGGGGGCGGCATATGACAGGGGGATCCAAAGACCCTGCACCAGACAGCCGTGTATGAGCTTTGCCGAAGTGATACTATACCAATAATACACCTTACTGTAAAAGCAGCAACTGTAAAATCCATCATAGATGGATATCCTCCCACTTTAAGGGAGGATATTAGCGAAGGGAATGAGGATGTCGAGTCCATATGGGTTGAAATTCATGGAGGGAAAAATGGTAACAAAATTCTCATTGGGGTCTGTTACAAACCCCCAAATATAACAGAAAGCATGGAAAGTCTACTTCTAAAGCAGATAGATGAAGCTGCAACCCATAATGAGGTCCTGGTTATGGGGGACTTTAACTACCCGGATATTAACTGGGAAACAGAAACCTGTGAAACCCATAAAGGCAACAGGTTTCTGCTAATAACCAAGAAAAATTATCTTTCACAATTGGTGCAGAATCCAACCAGAGGAGCAGCACTTTTAGACCTAATACTATCTAATAGACCTGACAGAATAACAAATCTGCAGGTGGTCGGGCATTTAGGAAATAGCGACCACAATATTGTGCAGTTTCACCTGTCTTTCACTAGGGGGACTTGTCAGGGAGTCACAAAAACATTGAACTTTAGGAAGGCAAAGTTTGAACAGCTTAGAGATGCCCTTAATCTGGTAGACTGGGACAATATCCTCAGAAATGAGAATACAGATAATAAATGGGAAATGTTTAAGAACATCCTAAATAGGCAGTGTAAGCGGTTTATACCTTGTGGGAATAAAAGGACTAGAAATAGGAAAAACCCAATGTGGCTAAACAAAGAAGTAAGACAGGCAATTAACAGTAAAAAGAAAGCATTTGCACTACTAAAGCAGGATGGCACCATTGAAGCTCTAAAAAACTATAGGGAGAAAAATACTTTATCTAAAAAACTAATTAAAGCTGCCAAAAAGGAAACAGAGAAGCACATTGCTAAGGAGAGTAAAACTAATCCCAAACTGTTCTTCAACTATATCAATAGTAAAAGAATAAAAACTGAAAATGTAGGCCCCTTAAAAAATAGTGAGGAAAGAATGGTTGTAGATGACGAGGAAAAAGCTAACATATTAAACACCTTCTTCTCCACGGTATTCACGGTGGAAAATGAAATGCTAGGTGAAATCCCAAGAAACAATGAAAACCCTATATTAAGGGTCACCAATCTAACCCAAGAAGAGGTGCGAAACCGGCTAAATAAGATTAAAATAGATAAATCTCCGGGTCCGGATGGCATACACCCACGAGTACTAAGAGAACTAAGTAATGTAATAGATAAACCATTATTTCTTATTTTTAGGGACTCTATAGCGACAGGGTCTGTTCCGCAGGACTGGCGCATAGCAAATGTGGTGCCAATATTCAAAAAGGGCTCTAAAAGTGAACCTGGAAATTATAGGCCAGTAAGTCTAACCTCTATTGTTGGTAAAATATTTGAAGGGTTTCTGAGGGATGTTATTCTGGATTATCTCAATGAGAATAACTGTTTAACTCCATATCAGCATGGGTTTATGAGAAATCGCTCCTGTCAAACCAATCTAATCAGTTTTTATGAAGAGGTAAGCTATAGGCTGGACCACGGTGAGTCATTGGACGTGGTATATCTCGATTTTTCCAAAGCGTTTGATACCGTGCCGCACAAGAGGTTGGTACACAAAATGAGAATGCTTGGTCTGGGGGAAAATGTGTGTAAATGGGTTAGTAACTGGCTTAGTGATAGAAAGCAGAGGGTGGTTATAAATGGTATAGTCTCTAACTGGGTCGCTGTGACCAGTGGGGTACCGCAGGGGTCAGTATTGGGACCTGTTCTCTTCAACATATTCATTAATGATCTGGTAAAAGGTTTACACAGTAAAATATCGATATTTGCAGATGATACAAAACTATGTAAAGCAGTTAATACAAGAGAAGATAGTATTCTGCTACAGATGGATCTGGATAAGTTGGAAACTTGGGCTGAAAGGTGGCAGATGAGGTTTAACAATGATAAATGTAAGGTTATACACATGGGAAGAGGGAATCAATATCACCATTACACACTGAACGGGAAACCACTGGGTAAATCTGACAGGGAGAAGGACTTGGGGATCCTAGTTAATGATAAACTTACCTGGAGCAGCCAGTGCCAGGCAGCAGCTGCCAAGGCAAACAGGATCATGGGGTGCATTAAAAGAGGTCTGGATACACATGATGAGAGCATTATACTGCCTCTGTACAAATCCCTAGTTAGACCGCACATGGAGTACTGTGT
This sequence comes from Ranitomeya imitator, assembly GCF_032444005.1. NCBI lineage: Eukaryota > Metazoa > Chordata > Amphibia > Anura > Dendrobatidae > Ranitomeya > Ranitomeya imitator. Next base: position 74,634,934 of record NC_091286.1, on the reverse strand, counting down.
CCAGTTTTGGGCACCGGTGCTCAGGAAGGATATAATGGAACTAGAGAGAGTACAAAGGAGGGCAACAAAATTAATAAAGGGGATGGGAGAACTACAATACCCAGATAGATTAGCGAAATTAGGATTATTTAGTCTAGAAAAAAGACGACTGAGGGGCGATCTAATAACCATGTATAAGTATATAAGGGGACAATACAAATATCTCGCTGAGGATCTGTTTATACCAAGGAAGGTGACGGGCACAAGGGGGCATTCTTTGCGTCTGGAGGAGAGAAGGTTTTTCCACCAACATAGAAGAGGATTCTTTACTGTTAGGGCAGTGAGAATCTGGAATTGCTTGCCTGAGGAGGTGGTGATGGCGAACTCAGTCGAGGGGTTCAAGAGAGGCCTGGATGTCTTCCTGGAGCAGAACAATATTGTATCATACAATTATTAGGTTCTGTAGAAGGACGTAGATCTGGGTATTTATTATGATGGAATATAGGCTGAACTGGATGGACAAATGTCTTTTTTCGGCCTTACTAACTATGTTACTATGTTACTATGTTACTATGGAAGAAATAGATAAAAGTGCAAAACTAAAATTCATAGTCCCATTGCAAATGGGCCCCCGCTACCTGACGAAGCAGAAAACTGACCCAATAACTAAAGGTGCATTCCCACCTCCAAGATGTTATCCCAATATGTACTGGGTGTAATAATACTAATATTAGCAAATTCCCCCAAATAGAAATGATTCGCTATGTTGCTTACCCCATGTGCAGGGCATTACAGTTGGGTAGATGTTCATGGTTGCAACCACTCATATAGTGACAGTAATTTAGCTGTTAGTGGTCATAACCATGGCTATCTAAGCTTCTGCAATGTCCTGCACATGGGGCAAGCAACATAGGCTATCAGGAGATCTATGCTACATTTCTAATTGGAGGTATTTGGTAATATTACTATTATTATTACACATACTACATATTGGGATAGAATCTTGGAGATGGGAATACCCCTTAGATGTTGTGTTGCCATAAATCGGTGAACCCACACAATGGTGTGAGATGGCAGAAAAGCTCCAATTCGCTATTCTTTACAGAATGCAACAATTTTCTAACACCTAAGTCAACCCCGGGCCAATTGCAGCTGCCAATTTCAGACTGGAGTACCTTGGGCCCGCCAGAGAAAAACATTCTTGTGGCCCACCAAACAGCTATATAGAAATAACCCACAGCATGAAATGAAAAAAAAAAAATCATCCTCCATGGATATCATAATTTGCAATGAAAAGCGTGAAGTAATTGCCCACCATTTGCACTGTTATAAATGCAGTAATTTCTGCAAAATTAAGTGCCAATATTACCGCTGCAAAATTTCCACTGCTGGAGTTTCACAACATGTACATAATGTGTGATCATACCCACTTAAAGTAGGTAGTGTATCCACTCCTTCTGAAAATGGTAATTGTGCACAGACACAGTATACTTACTTGGGCACAGAGTAGACCATGACACAACAAGGACTTGACAGTGAAGGGTGCAGGCAAGAGCCTCAGTCAGAATATCTTCTTTGCCCACAGCAGCCAATCGCAGCACAGTGTCCATCCCCCAAAGGTCACATAAATGAATCAAAGTATGATGCAAGAAAAAGCCTATGGAGTGAGTGTTTGTGGAAAAATTGTACATGATGGATTTTTTTTTTCGAGATATTTAATGAGTTCAGCGATTAAAAGTATATAAAAATGACCTCTTACTTTTCAAACAATTTTACCCTGGCAGACCTGTGAATAGATAGATGGACAAATGTATTAGCACGCAACTTTTCATTGAATTCAGATTTTTCATTCAGTCCCATATCCATACGTGTATACAATCTAGCATTTCCATCTTTATATGAATCGTCTAGCACTCTTCATCACGATGTCTTAAAAAAATTAGTTTTTTAATTGATCCATATTTTTTTTAAAATTCCCCACGGTTACCTACATGTTTTGAACCCATATGGTTCTTACTGATGGCATCTATCTAAATAAAATTATTATTATTATTATTATCTTTCTGTCCTAAAAACAAAGTTATACTAGTAACATAGTTAGCAAGGCCAAAAAAAGACATTTGTCCATCCAGTTCAGCCTATATTCTGTCAGAATAAATCCCCAGATCTACGTCCTTCTACAGAACCTAATAATTGTATGATACAATATTGTTCTGCTCCAGGAAGACATCCAGGCCTCTCTTGAACCCCTCGACTGAGTTCGCCATCACCACCTCCTCAGGCAAGCAATTCCAGATTCTCACTGCCCTAACAGTAAAGAATCCTCTTCTATGTTGGTGGAAAAACCTTCTCTCCTCCAGGCGAGAGATAGCCCCCTTGTGCCCGTCACCTTCCTTGGTATAAACATCCTCGGACTGTTGACTGTGCAGTGTACTGTTGACTGGGCAGCCACCCTTGTGGAAGCCATAAGGGTCAATAAGCTGAATGGTGGAATAGTAATTTCAGTCATTTGTACAGAGGAAAACAATTTAAGGATGTTGGAATAAGGGTCTGTTCACACATGTAACATTATTTTTATGCAAATTAATACAGAAAACAAATGGGTGTGTTATCTTTCCAACAGACAGAATAAACTTATAAACATGACACACTACTAGAATGTTAAATTTATTAACCACATATTAAAAAACAAATAAATGACATTAAGGGAAAATAACCTCAAAGTGCAGACTATGGGAGTATAAAATAAATAAAATAAATCAGTATAATAATCACTTAATCTTTGTACAATGCTGGGAATATCTACACTTGTTGCTTAATAGGTATAGTCCTATGCGCAAATGTAATATACAATCTGTATTAAATGTAAAGGACTCCTGTGCAAGGTAGAGTACAAGATATATTGCTAGCAGCATACATTGTGACATAAATAATAATTAGGAATGAAATATATACAGTAGAGTAACGTGCTATGTAATTGTACCGTAATAATCCAGCACATCTTCTTGATTATAAAAAACTTTATTCAAATCCTCTTAAAAATATTGTTAGAGATCAAGACAGAAATGAGAATAAAACTTTATGCCTTACGACCCATGTGTGCGTCCAATCATAACGAAAATAATTAGGACTTGAATAAAGATAAAGTTTTTGCTGGATTATTATGGATTAATTTTGCATGCGGGTTTAAACGCTATTCCCTTCACCTTCGTGGATAACTGCACCTGCTGTGGACAATTCAAGGGTGAGCTGATGAATTTTTCCTTATATGCTATGTAACTGTAGTATGCCCAAAATAATGGTTATAGCAAGTAAAGCCATTCACGTGTCAAACAGAAACCGCATATAAAGAGCACAGATAGGCGTAAAAGACATCATGATAAGATACTGACTCCACAGTGCCTGCATGTGCCTGACGCGCGTTTCGTCTACTGCTTTGATGGAGGTCCATTTTGAGGCTTTTTGAGAAAAAGAGGCTAGATTATACTCACCCAGATGGGCAGTCTGATCTGATGGGCTTTGCGGTCCGGGGCCTCCTATCTTCAAAGGATGACGTTCTCTTCTTGTCTTCACGCTGCGGCTCCGGGCCTCTCTGACCTTTCCCGACGCTTGTGCACTGCAGTACTTTGATCTGCCCTCAACAGGGCAGACAAAGTACGCCTGTGTGGGAGCCGCAGCGCGAATACAAGAAGAGGACGTCATCGTAAGAAGATGGGAGGCCCCGGACCGGACCGCGATGCACATCGGACTGGACCGCAGCGAGACCTCCCCTGGGTGAGTATAATCTACCTCTTTTTCTCCTCTTTCAGGTTACATCTGGGGCTTATCTACAGCATTCCAGAATGCTGTAGATAAGCCCCTGATGCTGGTGAGCTTAGCTCATCTTCGATTTTGGGGGTGACAGGTTCCCTTTAATGTCTTATTTGTTTTTTAATATGTGATTAATAAATATAACATTGTATTCGACATTCTAGTTGTGTGTCATTATTTTCGTGCACCCTATTTGGTGTGTAAAATGTGCATCATTTTATAGTACCAGCATAATCAATGGCAGAACTCTCTTGCAAATGCAGCTTTTTTTTTGTTGTGCTTATTTTGAGCCCTTATGCGTTTTTGCCAAGATGTAGCATGTGAATTATTTGAGTGTTTTTGCAGCACTATTCACTCATTTGGGTAATAAAATGCAAGTAAAAACACTGCAAAAAACCATGTGTATTAACTGCTACCACACTGTTTTTTGGGCCTGAATAAAAACACTGCTACAAAAATGCAATGTGTGAATATATCCTGCGTGGTTAAAAAGCCATATACAAAATCTATTGAATGCACTACCCACATTATATTATACAATGATGCAAAAAAATCACTCGGGGATCCCTGAGCCATCATGACAGCCTGTCATTGAGAAGATCAATACTTTTCATTGAGTAAAACCTTTTTAGATGTAATTTATAACATTAATCATGAAATCAATCAGACGTGCGCTGAGTTGTGATAATCATCAGTTATCTGTCACTTATTTTTTGTAAATGCATTAATAATACACTATGTAATGAACAGTAACGTGTAACATCTGCATGGCGAGTGTCATATGGAATAAGGATGAAACAGAAACTGCTGCTCCATCCATTTACTATATGAAGTCTCAGGGCTACAGGGACCTGAAAAAGAAGGATAAAGCTTTGCAGACAACATGCTGTGTAATATCAGTTTGTCTTTCTTCATTCAAGATATGTCCCCTTGGGCGCTATCACCTTCTCTTAACCTTCCTGCTCTCAGCACACATCTAGTTTAGATAACAGTAGCTTTCTCGTCCTGTCATTTTATACCGATCAGTCCATTCAACCATGTTCGCTTGTTTCAAATCATCAAGTGCACACTTAGCAATCTAAATTAAATCTGGAACTTCTAGAAACGTGAGACCTCCGAGAGCACGTACAGGTCAAGTTTTATGGATCTTCTTGATTGAGTTAGGGAAGTCAGAGTCACTTTTGTCTTTAAACCAGAGACATACAGTAGACAAAAATAAATTCTTGCAAAAAGTACCTTAACTTAAAGGGAACCTGTCACCTGAATTTGGCGGGACCGGTTTTCGGTCATATGGGCGGAGTTTTCGGGTGTTTGATTCACCCTTTCCTTACCCGCTGGCTGCATGCTGGCCGCAATATTGGGTTGAAGTTAATGCTGTGTACTCCGTAGTACACGCCTGCACAAGGCAATCTTGCATATCATATCTTGTCCAACCTCCTCTTTTACATTTGTCCAACCCACACTCCATTACACACTAAGATAGACATACAGAAAGATAGATAGATGGAATGAGATAAATAGATGTAGATAGATATATGGATAGTTAGGCTACTTTCACACATCAAGTTTTTGCCATCAGGCATTAATCTGGCGAGTTTTGAAAAAAAACAGATCCATTTTTTTTTTGCCGGATCCGTTTTTTTTCCTCATAGAGTTGTATTAGCGCCGAATCACGACTGATGGCCTCACGTTTCATCCGTTTTTTGCCGGATCCGTCAAAAGAAACTTTCCGGCGGACGGAGAATACGTACAGAGGAAAGTTTTTTCTGTCCGGCGAAAAAACGTGCAGCGACGGATCCGGCGAAAAATGTATGAAACTGAGATGTTAAATGATGAATCCGGCCTCCGAATCCGGTTTCTCATGCATTTTTTCCATTGACATCATGCACATTTTCCGTTCTCTCTCATCAGTTTTTCACTATTTGCAACGGATCTGTTTTTTCAAAAATTAGCTCGATCCTGCCTGACGGAAACAGACTGATGTGTGAAAGTAGCCTAACTATCCATATATCTATCTACATCTATCAATCAGGCAGGATCCGTCGAATTTTTTAAAAAAACGGATCGGTTGCAAATAGTGAACAACTGATGCAACTGATCCGTTTGTTTTTTTTTAGAGAGAGCAAGAGAGAGAACGGAAAATGTGCATGATTGTACATATGTTGCATGTATGTAGTATGTTGTATGTATGTAGTATGTTGTATGAAGTATGTATGTTGTATGTTGCATGTATGTAGTATGCTGCATGTATGTGGGATGTTGCATGGTGCATGCATGTTGCATGTATGTAGTATGTTACATGCAACATACTACATACATGCAACATACTACATACATGCATGTAGTATGTTGCATGTATGTAGCATGTTGCATGTATGTAGTATGTTGCATGTATGTAGTATGTTGCATGTATGTAGTATGTTCATGTATGTTGCATGTTGTATGTATGTTGCATGTATGTAGTATGCATGTTGCATGTTGTATGCATGTTGTATGCATGTTGTATGCATGTTGTATGCATGTTGTATGTAATATGTTGTATGTATGTTTGTGTTTTTTTTATACATTTAGCACGTTAGCCGGATGATGGGACTACTACTGTCCTATCATTGGCTAATGTGTTAATCACTGTCACTGTAGCAGGCATAGCCGGATGGGATTTGTAGTCCCATTGGACAATGCCTGCACACACACATGCACAAACACATGCACACGCATAGCCAGATGGGACTTGTAGTCCCATTGGACAATGCCTGCACACACACATGAAAACACACATGCTTGCACACACACACACACACACACATACGGACAGGCCGTAGACCACCCGGACAGACCGCAGACCACCCGGACAGGCCACAGACCACCCGGACAGGCCGCAGACCACCCGGACAGGCCGCAGACCACCCAGACAGGCCGCAGACCACCCGGACAGGCCGCAGACCACCCGGACAGGCCGCAAACCACCCGGACAGCCCGCAGACCCGGCACGGAGAGCCCGCAGACCCCCGGACAGCCTGCAGACCACCCGGACAGGCCGCAGACCCGGCACAGAGAGCCCGCAGACCCCCGGACAGCCCGCAGACCACCCGGACAGTCGCAGACCACCCGGACAGCCCACAGACCCGGCACGGAGAGCCCGCAGACCACCTGGACAGCCTGCAGACCACCTGGACAGCCTGCAGACAACCCGGACAGTCGCAGACCACCCGGACAGCCCGCAGATCCGGCACGGAGAGCCTGCAGACCACCTGGACAGCCTGCAGACCACCTGGACAGCCTGCAGACCACCTGGACAGCCTGCAGACCACCTGGACAGCCTGCAGACCACCCGGACAGTTGCAGACCACCCGGACAGCCCGCAGACCTGGCACAGAGAGCCTGCAGACCCCTGGACAGTCCGCAGTCCCGGCACAGAGAGACAGCAGACCCCCGGACAGCTCGGAGACCTGGCATGGAGAGCTCGCAGACTCCGCCCACACAAACACAGTCACCGCCCACACTCCGCCCACACTCTTCCCCTCTCCCGAACTGCAACGTTTCTGCCTCATGCTCCATACAGACACTTGCCCCATATAGTACTGCACAAACGTTGATTATGGCCCCATAAGATGCTCCATACAGACAATTGCCCCATATAGTGCTGCACAAATTTTGATTATGGTCCCATACAGACACTTGCCCCTTATAGTGCTGCACAAACATTGATTATGGCCCCATACAGACACTTGTCCCATATAGTGCTGCACAAACGTTATGGCCCCATAAGATGCTCAATACAGACACTTGCCCCATATGCTGTTGCTGCGATAAAAAAAATCACATACTCACCTCTCCGTCGCTCAGGCCGCCGGCACTTTCAATATTCACCTGACTTCGTTCCAGAGCCGCTACATCTTCAGCATCTTCTGCGCTGACGTTCAGGCAGAGGGCGCGCACTAACCACGTCACCGTGCCATCTGACCTGAGCGTCACTGCAGAAGACGCTGAAGATGGAGCGGCACTCGGAATGGGGAGCAGGTGAATATCGCGCAGCGCTCCCCCTCCCCGTTCTACTCACTTGCCCCTGGCACGGTGCAGTCCCTGCTTCCCCAGTGTTGCAGCTTCTTCCTGTAGTGAGCGGTCACCGTTACCGCTCATTACAGTAATAAATATGCGGCTCCACCCCTATGGGAGGTGGAGCCGCATATTAATTACTGTAATGAGCGGTACAATGTGACCGCTCAGTACAGGAAGAAGCTGGGGCGCCGGGGAGCCAGGGACATGCAGGAGCAGGTGAGTATATTTAGACAGCCCCTGCTCCCCCTCCCCTGCCGAGCCCTGGGTATGACTCGAGTATAAGCCAAGAGGGGGACTTTGAGCCCAGAAAATGGGCTGAAAATCTCGGCTTATACTCGAGTATATACAGTATATATACATATATATATATATATATATATATATATATATATATATATATATATATATATATATATATATATATATATATGAGAACAATATACAAGTATACAATCAGGAGTGTAGTACAAGGGTAGGATACAGATAGATTACAATAGATTACGTGTTATGCAGCATGTGACCACAGGGAGGCGCTGATTGATCACAGGTCCAAATTTTTGTTGCGTGATTCCTTGGCCACATCAGCTAACCAGCCTCTTGCCTGTAGAAAAACTGGGTCCAAAATAAGGAGCTGCCTATTGTCCCCAAGGCTGCTCCCTCTCCTATTCTGAGCCAACCCCTGGGCTGTACAGCCTCTCTCCTCCCATATCTGAGAGCATGGTTTTTCCAGCCAGAACTGTGGTTGCCCATAAATTTCCGCCCGAAGCTTTAAATGGGACGGCAGTGGCACCATTGGGTTCTGCTGGATTTTATCTGTGCAGGGAGACCAAATACGGCTACTATATTTAATTTCTAGTAGCTATGCTTTATAACTCTCTAATGCAGATTTCTGGAGGTGGCTGCATGGTATGGGCAAGGGAAAGGAAAGCACAATTATGTGCTTGGCTAGGTTAAGCGATATTGCATTCTTTTACTATAGGTCATTACTGAGATTTAAGATCTCAGAGCCTTGTGCTGTTGAGTCGGGGATCTGTGGTGCCAGTATGTCAGCCTGAGTCCAACAAAGGAAGCCAGTTGGCTGGCTGGTAACTGCATTAGAGTTCACATCTCTGTGATAACTGCTGGACTTGGTGCTGGGGGACACAGGGTCTATGCCTTTTACCCCCCTGGGGATAGTTTTAAAGGCCTTTTTGCTCGAGCTAATAAAAAAAAACCTTTGGTCTGCTCTGCTCTGTCCAAGGAAGTGCCATCCCATTGTTTGATGTGTATTTGACTTCCCTTTTGGCCTGGGGGAATGCCAAAGGTGGGGGCTGAGTTTGGGAGCAAGTATTTTGGGTCAAACTGTATCTGATAGGGAATTCCATCAGATATTAAAATGATATCAATTAGATATCATTTTCCCATATCTCACACCGATTTTCTAGCTTTTTAGAGGAGGTTGCTCTCATACCCCTTGTTCAAAAATTTGTTGTTAAGTGTCTCTGCCTCTTTCTCAAATTGTTAGAGTTTAGAGCAGTTCCGGTAGGAACATTAACCAGCTAGGAAAATGACAACTGTCTGCAGAAATGTAGCTATTGGTGTTGGTCGGTTTATTGAAAGTCCGATTGTGTATGACTCTCTCCTCTATAAATATATTCAGGTCAAGGAAATTGATTTTTTTCGTACTAGTGGTTGATGTAAAATTTTAAAAGAATTAATTTTTTATTAATCTCATTTAAAAATTCCAATAATGATTCAGAGCCACCTGACCATAGGAATATGATGTCGTCTATGAAGCATTGCCAGAGGAGTAGGTTTGTATGCAGCACAACCCTGGAGCAGATGGCCTCCTCTTCCAATTTCCCCACGCACAGGTTGGCATAACTGGGTGCGAACCTGCTCCCCATGGCTGTGCCCCACTCATGTTTAAAAAAGTTATGTGTCAAAATAAAAGACATACAGTCTTTAATAAAAAAAATAATTTGATCACTAGGATGTAATGCTGGTGGTTTACTTTATTTTCTTTAATAGATTTTTTCATGCTTTTAATAAAAAAATAAACATACACAAAATGTCAAATGTCAGAATGAAAGTTGATTTAAGTCAAACCAGATTGGTCTTATTATTGTCACAGCTGTGATATTGCGGTTGGAGAGTCAGTTGAGAGTGGGTGGCAGGTTACGGTGGGCTGATTTTAAGCAATAGAAGCTGTTACACAATGGTGGTGATAGGCTGAGTTTTAGTGGCCGGCCTGAAGGATTACTATTATTATTATTATTTATTTATATAGCACCATTGATTCCATGGTGCTGTACATGAGAAGGGGTTACATACAAGTTACAGATATCACATACAGTAAGCAAACTAACAATGACGGACTGATACAGAGGGGCGAGGACCCTGCCCTTGCGGGCTCACATTCTACAGGATTATGGGGAAGGAGACAGTAGGTCGAGGGTTGAGGATGTGTTAATGGTAACGTCATCCAGGGGCGACTTAGCTGTTAAGCACAGGAATTAAACTCTTTGGAAAAGTCATTAGCGCCTTTGAAGTGGACTGGCTTTCCTAGTGTGGAAACTGTTGTTTGCCGATTGGTGCATGCCATGTAGTTTGGTGATCTCACGTCACAAATAGAGTCAAATTACCATTTTCTCTCCACTCCCAAGAAAAACAGTCTGATTATTCTGATCAGAGTTTGATCAGAGCGGCATCAGTTTTTCTTCGAAGTGAAAACAAAACGTTTCCCCACCTTCTCCTTTCTGTCAGTCCACAAAATCGTAAAGCACTCAGATGTCATCCCAGTGTGGTCTGATTTTTTTTGTTATGAACCCATAGACTTGCATTACCGATTTTAATCCGACACTAGGATGAAAATCTGACATGTCTCCAAAAATTGGACATGGGCACAGCTTCATAGAATATCATTGTGAAAACAACCAACAGCACTTGTGTGAACAAATGGATCGTGCGCACGAGCCCTATCTGTGAATCTCAGAATATACTTGCCTAGCATTTCACCTGACTCTTACTATGGCCTTGGGATTTTTAAATAGAGCTATGGTCTCTTGATACCAAAAATAATGTGTTGTATATTTTATCCTATTGGGCCAAGTCATTTGTGTAGCATGGGTCATCTTCTAATGAGTGGCGGTCCATCCTATATTCAGAAGTCATGATATTTTTCAGGTATAATTCGTTGGTCATATAATGAAAAGCATGGACTAACAAAATCATAACAGATTTTTCTATAATACAAATAGTGAATTGATACCCTTGAGAACCGCATGTAGCCAACTTTATAAAAGAATTAGCTGCAAGAAAAGCGTTATTGAAGGATGACACTAATCCCACACTTTTTCGTTTCCCATTAGGACAGTGAGCTGGTCGGTGACTGGGTTGAATATTCTGGTGTTATTCTACAATGACCCTTCTTTCTTTGTCGTACAATCCTATGTGTTTGTGTCATGCGGAGAACCTGGTGATAAAACTTGCAAGCTGAGAAGATCATATTCTGCGAGTCCATAAATGTCAAACATTCTGTTCTGTTGCCAGTTAAATCCGCAAAGACCTGGAAGGCTGAATCCTTTATGACTTTGAGCGGACTTATCTTGCGAGAGCAGAAGCCACAGTTATGTGGGTTACAGATGAGCGAGAACACATCGCTCCATTAATTGTTTCTCGGTTTTCTGCGAAGGTGTCAGAGTTTGGCTCCAATTGTATTGGAGTGAAGGAGAAATGATCAAACAAAAGCAATTTGGATTTTAAATGACCAGAAAAGCAATTAGAAGTAATGCAAAAGCAAAGCCAATGCACAATGCATCAATTAGACGCCCACTTTAAGGTTTACATGTATTTCCTGCACATTTTCTGGAATGATGCTTCACATCACTTTGTGCGGTAAACAACCATTAAAGGATATCCTGCTAATTACATTGGAGGTTTTAACTTTACAATATACAGTAAATGGTGAAGCTCAGATTTTCTATTGTTTTAATTATTTATTAATATTTATACGAGACATTTCCAAGTGTAACGCTATAGGAATTAAAGGGAATTTGTCAGCAAGTTTTTTGCTATTTAATGTGAGAGCACCATAACATAGGACAAGTGATCCTGATTCTAGGGATGTGTCACTTACTAGACTGTATTTTGTAGTTGCAATACAATGATTATTTTATCAGCAGGAGATTATCTCTGCAGGTTGGGCGTTGTATGCATGATAGACCCACTAATCTGTGTAACCCCACCTCCACGCCAATGCACAGTGTACTCCGGAAGCTGCCAATCAGACGTGTGGGCAAGTTTATACACAGATCTGCTTTCTATGCACAGCTACATCTACAACAAAGAAAAAAGGGATTATAGCAAAACTTGCACCAAGCAGTCCAATAAGTGATACATTGCTGGAATCAGGATCTCTTTCACTACATTATGCTGCTCTCATACTACATAGAAAAACCTGCTGACAGATTCACTTTAAAGAGGTAGTAGTCAGACATGATCATTACGATCCACTCACAGAACCACATAAAAAGGTGTTTCCACCTCTCATTCCCACACAGCATTTGAGCCGCTTTAATTAGGCTGTTCATATCCTGTGGGGGGGTTGAGATATTGGAGCAGCCATTCCCGCCCATCTCCTCTGACTGTTCCTATAAACCTGGACCAATGCTGCTGTATTAAAAAAATTCTCAGCACTAAGTGTGCTGGAGCCTGCTCTTCAGGTTCCACATCACTGAGGCTAGGCACCTCATTGACATATACCCCATCCAGGACTTGTCAATGCAAATTTCACTAGCATTGATAAGTCAATAAGTTGTTCTATATGGTAATTAACATATACGGTAATGATCTATCGGCCATTTACTGCTTCTAATGAATTTGAGGTTGTTTCCACAGTGAATTTTTGACGCTGCATATTTTCACTGCACAAAAAACAGATCATCGTACAATTTGAGCAAAGTGGATGGGATTTATAGAAATCTCATGCCCATTGTGCTTTTTTTTAGGCTGCATAAACTGTCCTGCAGTGCATTCTTGAACTTCGCAACCTATCATTTTCTCTTGCGTGTACGCTGAGTTTTATATTTGAATTTTCACCATAGAATTGCATTAGACGGGGAAAGTCTACAGGTAAAAAAAACACATGTAAAGGCTGGTTTCACATTTGCGTTTTTTGCCGCTGCGTTTCAGCGCAAAAAAGCATGCGTTTTTTTCTATACTTAACATTAAAAACGCATGCGGTTTTTGCATGCGTTTTGCCGCGTTTTGACCGCATGTGTCGTTTCTATGCTTGCGTTTTGTTGCGGAAATGCAACCTGTAGTAATTTCTGGAGGCTTTTTCTTGCGGCAAAAACACATATTGCTGTCTACGTAGCCGCATGCGTTTTTAAGCACATGCGTTTGCTTGTGTTTTTAAACGCATGCGTTTCAATAGAAAAACACAAGAATACACACTGATAAGCCACCCCCCAACCCTAACCCTAACCCTAGGGATCCTAACCCTAACCCTAGGGATCCTAACCCTAACCCTAGGGATCCTAACCCTAACCCTAGGGATCCTAACCCTAACCCTAGGGATCCTAAACCTAACCCTAACCCTAGGGATCCTAAACCTAACCCTAACCCTAGGGATCCTAACCCTAACCCTAGCTATTTCTGTTTATAGTGGGTTTTCTAGTTGATTTTGATGATTGGCAGCTGTCACACACTTCTCGTCATGCGTTTTAAAAACGCAAACGCAGGAAAAAACGCATGTAAACGCGTCAAAACGCCGCGTTTTTTTACCACATGCAAAAAACGCATGCGTCTAAAAAACGCAGGGTTTGCACGTGTTTACATGCGTTTTTTTCATCACCTGCGTTTGCGTTTAAAATGCTGCATTTTTAAACGCAAATGTGAAACTAGCCTAATGCACAAATGACTGTATCAATAATGTTTTGTCAAAGCCAAATATCAGGAAGTATCTAAAACAAAGATGAAATACCAAAAAGAGACAAATACCGCAGTATCAAAAACACAATTAAAGTGTAAGTTAAAAAATTGCACTCATAAAGAAAAAATGCAAGCAACCTAATTTAGCTAATAGGTACAGAAACACTGCAGAAAATCTGCAACCTCAAAACCACACCAAATAGTCATCATGGAACGTACTCTCTTTCCCACAGGCAAATATTCTGCCTGCAATGAGGAATCATTGATGAGTATTGCAGTATTTACTGTAGTAAAATTGATCAAACGTACACTCAGAACTTATAAAATAAAATTTCTGTATCCTTAAAGGAACACTCCCGAAGTTTTTTCTTTATGTCTCCATTCATTAGCTACTGGTAATGTATGTTCAATGTATGTGATAAAATACTCTTTGGTTGCCGTCTTCTACCGTTTCCAGCACTGCTCGAGACCTCTTCCTGGATCATATGACCACAGCTCTGATTTTTTTGGCTTACACAGCGGATGGTTAGGTCTTTTCTTGATGCAAGTTTATGAGAACCTGAATCTTATTGATATACACTGAAAAAATGATGTCGGGTGCACCCAGAAGACTCTTTTGAGCCAGTCACACGATCCAGGAGAGTATTGGGGCGGCGCTGGAAACAGCAGAAGACAGCAACTGGTAAGTATTTTAATGCACACACTTTACACACAATACTGATTAGTAACAGAGGGGGTAATTAAAAAAAAAAAAAACAGACAGGTCCTTTAATTCTGTAATTTTAGGAACTACTGTAATAGACTAATAGCTATTATACTGCTTAGGTCTGTAAACCTGTTGGAAGATCGCCTAGTAAATCAGGCTTATTTTAGTCCTCATTTAAAAGTAATTAAAATTAATAAATGATAAAATTATCTTCAAAGTGATTGCAATTAAGCGTTAGCCTGTTCTATACATACAATTTCATATCTTGTCTGAAAATGATATAAATTTCTTTTTACAGACCTTTTATGATCTAGAAATCTTAAAATAGTCACCATTGGATGGAAATGTGGTTTCTACAAA